>NC_062190.1:6071269-6073769 GCF_912470025.1 Vespa velutina | reverse complement strand
AATTATACAAAGCATTTCGTTTCTCTTTATTATTATATCGCAGAAAAGTTAAATATACATATATTACCGGTATATACATACATACATACATACATACATATATACGTGTATGTATATACATACAAATAGCATTTATTTGCTTTAACTATATTTTTTCATTTATTTATTATAACATAACATATATATATATATATATATATATTTTATATTATTTATAATTTAAGTAATAAATATACATAAACGCGTATATAAAAATTTTATTTAATGCGAATGTACATATGTACGTTAAAATATAGTTAAGAAAAAATAAATGGTACTCCGTCCTATTTTCTCTTTTTCTCAAAGAAAGAAAAGAATAAGAAAAAGAAGGAAGAGGTGACTGGAGGAGGATGGAGGAGGAGAGAAATTCAGAAGCGAAGAGGTGATAACGGGTATGGGCCACTCTCTCGAAACGCGCGAGCGCATTCATCGTCTCGATATAGAGAGAAGAGCCACAGGTGGCCGTCGTCCTCGTCACATTTCGCCGGTCATGCAGACTTTTACGACTTCTCTTAACGCTCATTGTCTCTCTCTTTCTTTCTCTCTATCTCTTTATTTCTTTCTCTCTTTCCCTCTCTCTCTCTTTCTCTTTATCTCTCTCTCTCTCTCTCTCTCTCTCTCTCTCTCTCTCTCTCTCTATCTATCTATCTATCTATCTCTTTCTATTTCTATTTCTTCAACGAAAAACGAGAAATAATACTTTCATAATATTATTCATATATGTATAATTTCAATTGACTAATCAGTCAAATGTCCATCATCGTTAACATGATCGAGTCGAGTATGTTGATAAGCGATTGAATTTTAAAATATCAAATGAATTTTGAAATTAGTGTAAGAAAAAAATACGAAACTGTGAGTTTTTTTTTTCTTTCGTGCAAACTCGTGAAGTCGGAATGTATAATGATTTACAAAAGTACTACTAATAAAATATTAAAAAAAAAAAAGAAGGAAAAAAAAGGATGAAAAAAAAAAAGGAAAAAAGAACGTTTTTCTTTTTTTTTTTGTATTTTTTATCACACCTACAAAGAAACATTGCTCTCATCTCATCATTTTTATTTTTAATTGTCGATGTACATGTGCACTGTGTATACGACACATTTAGTATATTAATTCTTACACATACCTACTCAAATATACAAAACTATTTCTCCAATCTATAAAAAGTTATTTGAATTTAAATAGCACGACGAATACTTATACGACCAATTGTATTTCTAATTTTTAAGTAAAAGAAAACATTTCGTCATTAAAAAGATGAAGTCATCAACGATATTAGAAATTACACAAACCTCTTATCGTCGTATTATCGAGGAAAAATGAATTCATTTTTTTCTTTTCTTTCCTTCTTTTTTTTGTCTTCTTTCTTTTTTTTTTCTTTTCTTCTTTTTTTTTTTTTTCTTTTTGTCGACTCTTCGGCCCACTAATTCTTTTTTCTTACTTTTCTTATTTTCACTTAGCTATTTTAACGTCAAGTTCATAAAAAATGATGAAAAGAAAGCAAGAGAGAGAGAGAGAGAGAGAGAAAGAGAGAGAGAAAGAGAGAGAGAGAGAGAGTATAGGTTGATTTAATGGATGAAAAATCGTAACTGTCTCAGGAGAATATTTCTCTTCTCCGCGTTCTCTTCATAAAGAGGAAAAGATAAAAGGCACAGGGGTTTCGAGGATGATCCCTTCGAAGCTTCCACAGAAACTTGATTTACGCGTCTTTGCCCTTTATGGTATAAGAGTTACGCTAGACTTAAGTATTCGTGTATACGACGTTTCCACGTATCAAGGAGAAAATAGAGTGCACGTCTCTGTATATGTATTATATATATATATATATGTGTGTGTGTGTGTGCACCGTGTGTGTGCGTGTGCGTGTGCGTAAAAAAGAAAAAAGAAAAAAAAAAAAGAAAAAAAAAATGAGTCGTACATAGTAGAAGGGATAGAAGATAAGCCTGTGAGGAAGGGCGTTTTTATCCGCTTAGCTCCCTTTAAAGGTGACATTTTTTTTTGTCTTTTATATTTTTCTCTTTTCTTTTTTTCTCATTTCTTTCTTCTCGTTTTATCTCCATTTTTTTTCCTTCCTTCCTTCCTCGAAAGGCAAATATATCTGTCTTTCACGCGCCGCTTGTGACTACTATAGCATCTCATCTCTATATAACACGATGGTAGTTTAAGCCTGAGTCAAGAGGATTTTAAGCGAACGTTTCGGGCTCAAAAATTGTGATACTTTCGAAACGTCTTTATGATATAAATTTGGCAATCGGTCGACAGTTTTATTTTACTCTCATCCTTTATTTTGAATTTCTCTTTACTCCCGACCATAATCCCAATCCCAACACAGTTCTCTTTTATTAAAGTGCATTTAGTATAAAAAAAGAAGAACGAAAGAAAAAAAGAAAAAGATAGTTATAGTTATTTAAAAGGAAGAAAAAAAAAATATGTTTGACGTCGACCAAAGAGTAGTCCAAAA
>NC_062190.1:6051269-6066269 GCF_912470025.1 Vespa velutina | reverse complement strand
TTTGATATTTCTTAAAATTTTTCCGACTTTCTTTTTGAATACTTATGTAATGGGCGATCTTACGAAATCTATATTAATTGCAATTAATTTCCCATTAATCATCATTCATTTGGTATTTTTTTTTCTTTTTCTTTTTCCTTAATAAAAGACTTTAAGGCATTATTATTCATCAAATTTTGAATATCGATCCACTACAATTTAAGCTTTTTCGTTGTTCGGTGTCTAACAAAAAATTATCTAACGTCAAACTTATATTAATATAATTATATTGTACTAAGTATAACTTATAATAAATATGAGAAGGTTTTATTATTATCTATCGAGATATAAACTAATTAAGTAAAATGAAGAAAGAAAGAGAACGTATGAGTGCGCCATTCATAACGTTATTAGAGCTATGACTAGAAAAATATCAAAAGAACGAAAAAAAAAAAAAAAAAAATAAAAAAAGAAAAAAAGAAAGAAAGAAAGGAAGAAAAAAAGAGAAAAATACAAAACATTTATGAAATATTTGTTAAAATGATTGGTGATACATTTCTATATAAATCTGTAAACATATGTCATTAAAATTCGTTCGATTTTATCTACGGAATACGAAAGGAAATATTTCATCATAATTATCAAAAAGAAAAGGAGAAAAATATCAAAGCGTCAGTATAAATATTAACGTGGGCACGTCAGCGTTTAAAAATAGAAAGGATTGGTTAATTGCAGCGTCGATGCTTTTATCAAGATGTTTATCTCATCCTTTTTTTTCTGACGGAAAGTTTCTCTCTCTTTCTCCCTCTCTCTTTCTCTTTCTCTTTCTCTTTCTCTTTCTCTTTCTTTCTTCTAATCAAGCAAATTCTTTCTCGTTATCGAACGATTCAAAACAAATTAGGAATTCCGGGAGATAAAACGGGGAGACGAGAGAAAAAAGATAAAAAGAGAACGTTTAACGATTGGTGGTGTATATGTATATATATTTGTGTGTGTCTATGTGTATGAGAGAAAGAGAGAGAGAGAGAGAAAGAAAGAATGAGAGAGAGGGAGTGGAGGAGGAGGAGGAGGAGAAAAAACGAATACGTTGTTATTATTGGTTCTTTGACAAAATTGTCGGGATTTTGTTTAACTCCCCTTTGTTCGTTCTCAAAAAAATTGTACGCAATTTTTTCCACCACTTCCGATTCACTGGATAAACAGATCAGATTACAACAGAGTAAAAAAAATGAGAAAGAGAGAGAGAGAGAGAGAGAGAGAGAGAGGGATTCATTCGCAACTCGAATGAGACTCTCGACGCGACATTTGTAAAATAACCAAGTCGATAAAGAAATTCTTGATTGGCATCCTTTGTAACTCCGTTTCTTTGCTTTTTCTTTCGTTCTTTTTTTTTTTTTTTTCTTTTTTTTTAATATTTCTTTCCGGGATTTATTACAATACATTCGTGTCGTTGATAATAATGTCGTGATCGTATAATCAAGCAAAATGGCATATGGTGATTTGATTTTAGTTTCTTTATGCACGTTTTTTATTACCTTCTTTTTTTGTTCATTAAATAAAAAAAAGAAAAAAAGAGAAAAGGAAAATAAAAGGAAAAGAAATAAATGAAAAGAAAAAGGTTAAAAGAAGTTTATACGCATACAGTCGATAGACTTTTTCATTACCGTCCAACGCAATTTTTACGAGCGAGGAAGCAGAAACGTGCTTATTCGCAAACTATGGTCACACGTAATCTCGTCGTTGGAGATTTACATTCAATGAGTTTTGTCTTTTATTCTTTTTCTTTTTTTTCTGTTTTTTTTTTTTCCAATTTTCTTTTACTCGATTTTATTTCTTTTTCAGGAAGTAAATGGGGGCGGGGTAGAGGGTGGGGGGGGGTAGACATGTACGATATATGAGATCGAATTTACCATGCATTCGAATGCAAATTTTGTAAGTTCGAGAAATTAGAAGAGTGTTACAATGAACTATTCTTTTCTCTTTTTTTCTTTTTTCTTTTTTTCTTATCTTCGAATCGTTAATTTATTCTATCATAAAATTCAATGATAAATTATTGAGACTAACTTTCGTATGATATTGTTCTTTCATTTTTTTTCCACGATGAAACATTTCTTTTCATTTTCATTTTTATTCACGTTACATTTTCTCTTTCTTTCTTCTTTTTATGCTTTGTATTTTTTTTTTTTTGTATTTTTTTTTTGAAATTTTATTTTAGTCAGGCTTTTTTCTTTTTTTTTTTCTTTTTTCTTTTTGAGATAATATGTATAATATATGAGGTCGAAACTTTCCATGCATTCGAATGCAAATTTTGTAAGTTAGACAAATCAAAAGATCTTTACAAAAAAAACTATTTTTTTTTTTTTGCTTTTTATTTCATTTTATTTTTTTTTTTATTTTCGAATCGTTAATTTATTCCATCATGAAATTCAATGACAAGTTATTGAGACGCAGATTCGTATAATATTATTCCTCTTGTTTTTCTCCTGGAAGTATCATTTTTTGACGATACATTTTATTTATTTTCAACTTGATATCAATTACTATTGCAAAAAAAATTGTTTGAAGGTTTATAAAAATTGAAATCATTGTTTTAAACTGAATCTCGTATTAAATCTCGTATTAGTATTATTAAATTCAATATCGACGTTGATATCACATAGAAATAGATTCGCATCTACGTAGCTTTGAGACGTAACGATGATCGCTAACGGTGATGACAATAGGGGACAAAACGGGCTTGGCAAGGGCTCAGAGGGTAAAGGGAAGACATCGATACTCATTAGGAAGGATTAATGACGCTCGAATGGTTAACCGAGCCACGTCGACGTCATCGGCTTAAATGCGCGTACACGTACGCACCGATAACTCGACCGACATCATACGGTGGTGGTCCCCTTTCGTAAATTCTCTCCTCTTCGAGATATACATCGATAGGATCGATCGTCATATCGTCGTCGATCACTTCGTTGTTTGGGGACACTAAGGGTTAAATTATACAACAAGTTGGCCGAATTTAATTTTGAATCTAACTTTCAATGCTGTTTTTCTTTTATCTTTTTCATTTTCTCTTTTTCTTTTTCTTCTTTTTTTTTCCTTTTTTTTTTTTTTTTTTTTTTTATGAATCTACAATTTCGCATTACGATTTTTAAAGAAGAAAGAATAAATATAATTCTTTCTTTAATTTATAATCCGATTTGATTTTTTACAAGACAAAACAGATTTTAAGACAGTGAAAATGTAAAAATTTAATAAGGAAGAATTAACGTTTTGATGTATTTAAAATATTTCTTTTTAATTATAAATTGATATTATGTAAATAAATTATACAAAGAAATTGATATTATATAAATTATATAACTAAATATAAATATATAAATACTATATAATAATTATTAATTAACCAAATATTATATACAAATTATATAAATAAATTGATATTATATATATATATAATCATTTTTTAATTGTAAATTTTATAGTCTTAAATTAAAATATATTACAATTAGCTCCAAAAATGGAATTTTTACTTTAATTGTATTATATAAATTTCGTGTAAAATTTTATTTGAGTCACATAAATATATAAAATGTTTCAAAACTTTAATACGCATACTTTGAGGGATTGGTTAGGAAAGCCAATTCAAACATTTTTAGTCTGACAACATGAGGCCGGAAACATTTCGTTGATGGAGCGTAACTACTGGGCAGGTATTGAATGATAACGAAATAAACCAGTTATACTGATCATACAGACATAAAATTGACAACTGACTGATGGAAATCATTCCATCTGTACAAATTGCTGTTACCAGCGCAAATATACTGTTGATAACTTTCAAGCTCTTTACGCTGACAACTTTGGTCGTTGTAATGGTATAATGACAAATCATCGACTTCATGTTGTTTGATAAAAAATATTTGCCTTGACCTCCTTAATTATTACTCATTATTCATGTGTTGAGTTTTGAAATACACAATACACATTGACACATGAAACACACACACACACACACACACACATATACATATATAATATATATAATATATACATATACAGTGGATATAAATATATAGTGACAAATTAATAATAAATATCTATGAATTTGTTTAGATTAGTTTAAATAGAAAAAATAAACTATATATAATGATTTAAATTTTAAATTAAGATTATTTATTTGTATGAGAAAAAAAAATATATATATATATATATATATGGAAGGTTTCATTTTATCATAATACAATACATTCTCTTATTGTCTTTTTTATTTTTTTTTTCTTTCCTTTCTTTTTTTTTCGAATCAGGAATGGTTAATATATTAACTTGCGATCCATTTTGTTTATACCGAGGAAGTGTTAAGCGTGTACTTTCAACGATAAATCTTTCTCTTTCTCTCTTTTGGTTGGGCTTGTTGTGTTCGGTTCATTGACGCATAGGGTCACAGAGGACATGGCAAGTGCAGGAAATCCCTCCTGTCGTTGACTTTAATCGATCGCTTGGCGAACATCGGTCGGTGAATCAATGTCGATTTCGATCCGAGAGTCCACCGTTCGATATAACGAATCGTTGAAGCGTCGAGAAATTCGATATCATCGTTAGACCAGTTTCGAATTCCGATTGAATCGAGCGAGAAATTTCTTCGATATCCGCTCACCTGACCAATGCATTATATATACAATGTATGAGTGTATACGTAAATATATATATATATACATATACTTTATATATATATACACATACATAAATATGTCTGTGTGTCTGTCTGTCTGTCTGTCTGTGTGTGCGTGTCTGTCTGTGTGTGTGTGCGTGTCTGTCTGTGTGTGTGTGTCTGTGTGTTTGTATGCGTGAGCGCGTGCTTGTTTGTGTACATATATAAAGATGATGAGAGTGAATGTGTTAAATACGTTTGAATGAGTTGTACAAGTGAATGTTTCGAGTCTTTAGATAAATGTATATATAAGAATGTGTGCGTGTTTGAATGAGAGAAAGAGAAAGAGAAAGAGACAGAAAGAGAGAGTGAGAGAGAGAGAGAGAGAGAGAGAGAGAAAAGTGATAGGAAATGATTTATCGAGCGGTCTAGCGCGTGAAAAAAAAAGCTCTAATCCTGGTCTAGTACCGCGATAAGCTTTATACAGCTACCACCTTTTATTTACGTCACGTTCCATATTTTACTCGTGCGATGGAGCATCCCGTAACCCTCGCGACATCGATGCGTTTCCAGGAACGATTTATGAGCCCATAGTGATCGCCGGAGGAGACTTATGAGTAGAGCAGGTAGGAGAGTATAGCGATGTAGTAGTACCAATAGAGATCATCGAAAGGATTTTCAAAAATCGAAAGATAGATTATTCATTGTCGTTTGGAAAATTTCGAATTTTTTGCGAGTTCGTAACGATTTCTATTATATATATATTTCTCTCTCTCTCTCTCTCTCTCTTTGTTTGTTTTTTTTTGTTGTTTTTTTTTAATAACAATTTTCTGTTTTTCTTTTTATTTCTTTAATCCACGTCACGTAGCTCGGCGAGAAAAAGAAGAAGAAAAAGAAGAAGATGTTAATCGATCGTGAATTTAGACTGTGATTCATTCTTATTATTGACATGTTGACTGTCATCGGAGGTCATCGGTGACTCGTGGTAGTGACTTTGCCGACTTCATTTAATCCGTTAACTGGGTCGTTCATCGATCAATAAAAGCGACCATGGCGTAATTTATTTTTAATGCAAACATAACGATACACTATTGATAGTTGGTAAGATTTTACAAATAGGTAGAAAATGTTAATAATAATAAACGATGAAAAAAAAAAAGTATATAGATACGTGTACGAGTTAGTAACGTCATGAAAAAATAATTTACATATGCTAGCACTTCTATTTGGATTTTGATGAGATTTTCGCGTGTTTTTAATACCTATCTACCTACCTACCTACTTGTTTTCGATTAAACATATCAAGGATTTATCGTTTCTTGACATTTCGGAAACTAATTCTGAGTCATAGAAAAAATGAGGTTCGTATAAGAAGTATAAATCTGTACGATCAATATCAAAATGATTTCGTAATGGTCTCGTGAACGTGTTAATTAATCTATCATAGCAATTTTATATTAAAAGAAGTTCGTGTATATATATATATACGCACATACACACACATACACGTGTATATGCATTTGTCACAAAAATAAAAAGAAGATGGATATTTGATTATATCAAGGAATCATCGTTAACTATACGATGAGATAATGAATTTAATTATAATTACATATGTATATATATACACACAAAAATGCAAAAAAAAACACATTTCTGATATAAATACACATGTACAGGTATATTTGTTATTCAAATTTATAGTACTGAAATGTCAATTGCAATACTTTCAATACTTGTTATTATCATTCAATACGAACACGCATTATATATATATATATATACACACACACATACATGCATACATGTATGTATTTTTGTATACAGCAAAATAGTACATATTTTCGTGACGATATGTCAGAAAAGGAAGCAGATAACTGTGGTTACTGGCGCGTGAATCGTTATCTCTAAACAGAATGATAAAGTGAACAATGCTATCCAGAGATGTATAAGAAATAGTGTCCTTGTGCGCGCGTATGTGTATGTGTGTTTGTGCATATGTGCGTTCGTGCGTGTGAGTTCGATAATTCTACGTTTCGTTCGTATATTAGGTGATACGTCGTCGTTTCAGCGGGAGGAAGTTCGACGATGTGTCAAAGTTCGATCGATATAATCGAGAACGATACGTTCCCGAAAGTTTTCGATAAATATTCTTACTCGCGGAAATTCGTGAAATCTCGCGTTTTCCCGATTTTCGATAATAATTGATGGATTGAGAGGCATAGCGTACTACGTTCGGGGCCATTTCATATTTGTATTTCATTTCTTTTTTTTTTCTTCTTTCCAAATTTTCTATTTTCCTTCATATGTAGGACACTGTGTGTGTGTGTGCTTGTATATTTTTATTTTTATACAATTTATTTAAGATTACATCAACTGTAAAACACAATTAGTATCACAAATAATATTGTCCATTTTTATTTTTATATTATCTATTTAATTATTATCTATTTAAGGTCATCTTAACTAGCAAAGTTAAACTTGTAAATTATATATCAATTATAATACGATTATATCTATATATATATATGTATATATATATATATATATATCTATATAGATATAGATATATTTATAATTGCTACTATAAACAAGTTTAATCTTATCGAATTAAGAAACATTAAAGATACTTCAACATGTATATATATATATATATATATATATATATATATATATATATATATATATCATTTAATTCACTTGCGGGTAATTTAAAGAGTAATAAAAAGAAAATCAAAAAACTATGAAAGAAATTACCAAAAGAGAGACAGAGAGAGAGAGAGAGAGAGAGAGAGAGAGAGAGAGAGAGAGAAAAGAAAAGAGAAGAGAAGAGAAAACAATTCGATAAAATTACTTCACCGTCTTAATTAAAGAGAAATCTCGCGTGCGTTATTATTCGCCTAGCGAGTTCGAGATCGAGTACGATCTCGTTTCAAGAGGAACGCGAAGATGATGCTGTGGGAAGATGAGAAGAGCGAAAAGAGAATAAGAAAGAGAGAGAGAGAGAGAGAAAGAGAGAGAAAGAGAGGAGGGTTGAAGAAAGGGGGAGAAGAATGTGAAAAGTGGAATGCACTCGCGCGAAACCGCTTTCTTCTTCCTCGTTCACGTTATCAAGCGCAACGCCGTTGCGAATAAATCTTAAACTATGCGGCTTATTTTATCTATTTATCTTTCTCGACGTAGCATGGCACGTTTATACGAAGATGTTCGTGGAGTCGTATCAGCGAAACCGAAGGAATGAAAAGAAAAAGAAAAAAAAAAAAAAAGAAAAAGAAAAAGAAAAAAATGAGAAAGAAAAAAAGAAAGAAAAAAAATAAGAGAAAGGAAAAGAAAAAAAGAAGAAGAAGAAGGAGAAGAAGAGCTGAGATCCCTCGTCAGCAGAAATTCGATACGTTTTTAAACAGGGTGACTCATCTTTTAGCGCATTTCTTTTTTTATAAATACATACACATGCATACATATTTACATACATACAAATACACATACATAATCGATTGGTTAAATAAAAATCGTTACAAATGAAAAATTTAGTAGAATAAAACGTGAATTATTTATAAATATTATATTTTACAATATAATCAGAATTTCATATATCACTATTTTACATAATTATTCGGTAGATTAATAAATATAAATAAACTTTTTATTTAATAAATCAATTCAATATCTGGTATATTGGGTATTACGTTATTGTCGGGTAATCATCATTATTATTGAGGATAAATATTTTTTCAGGATAACAACGTCGGTCGGTAAACTTAAATATTGAATTTTTTAATGAAACGCATTATAACCATTCATTTTGTATAAATTTGATTGGTACATTCCATATGCATATATTCCTTTTGCCTGTCCTGTTAATAAATAAAAATGTAAACTTATTTTATGTTTCACGAGTGTATTTCAAATATATATTTATATATATATATATATATATATATATATATATATACACATATAATTGAGAAGCTAAATTTAACTAATTAACAAAGCACAAGATATGAAATTTGTATTTTTAACGATACGCCAGTAGTTTCGATGTTGTTATAAAATTGAAAAAGGACGAATATATATATATATAAAATAATAAAAAATTATAATACGAAACAATGTAGTAATGACAAAAAAAAGGAGGAGAAAAAAGTATCAAAAAAAAAAACGTATCAAAACAGTCGAAGTTGTTTTATAGATGGGATTTCGACAAATCAAAATATGCAGTTACATAGTTTCGTGCATACGTTGTTGTTGTTGTTGTTATTATTATTGTTGTATATCTGTACGATAGATACATATATCATTTTTTATCTCTTTCTTTTATGTGTGTGCTTTATGGTTAATTATCATGTAGCTACGAGATCGATCTACGATCACGTTTCATCTACCTACGAACGTATTGTTTGTATGGCTTTATTTTTTCTTTTTTTTTTCCCCCATAAAAAAAAAAAAGAGTAATAAAAAGTAATCGAACTAATCGTCATCGATGTTCGCTCTTTTATCGTAGCGATTTAAGTTATTACATAAATGTTTGTTAATTGCCGGTGTAACGTATCGGCTCTTTCTAAAATAATGATCGCGATATTAAAAAAATAATAAATGAACCTATAATAAATAATGTTGAATGTTGTAGTATTTTATATTTAATTAAACAACACTGCGTATTAATAGTTTTTATTGAAAATTTCTACATTCAATTAAAGCAATATTATACTGTTATATGTGTATATATATATATATATATATTTTCACGGACACAAATATACACAAAATATATTGAATTATATCGTTTATTTAGGTATAAAATATTAATAATATGGACTTTACGTATAGAGAAACTTTTAATAAATTTGTGATTGAACGATGACGATGTGAACGATTGAAAGATGTGATTGAAGGAAGATCATCGTTGCATTGATAACATTTCATATTTTTAATTGAATCTAAACGACGTAGAGTTTAATCTCTCGTAAATGAATCACAAGTTTAACTCGTTTGCAAAAAACGCTTTATCAGAGAATTCATAATTTATATAATCATAATTTATATAATACATTTGGAAAAAACAATCATCGCTCGCTTCTTCTTTGAGGATAATAGTATAAAAAAGTTTTCCTGTAGCTATTTGATTACATAGTGCGTCACAAATTACAATCGCAAATCAATAATCACCAATCATAAAATACGATCATAAATTACATTCAAAGTATACTTTTACAATTCATAAGTTTATTATTATGAAGTATAAATGGACTTACAATGTCAAGTTTATAATTATTAAATTGTAAAAGTCGTAAGTTATGGGAGATTTAAATTTCATTTTAAATTGAATGAGAAAGTTATTTTTTCGAATTAGATTTTTGATAATTATGGCAATGACTTATAACGTTAAAGATTTTCTTTTTTTTCTTTTTTTTTCCTTTTTTTTTCTATTTATTTATTTAGGACAACGATAATAATTCTTGTTTCATTTAGATATCTTATTAGGTTATTGTTTGATTATGTCATCTTTATTATGCTGTCTTAGTTTATAACTGTATGCAGTTCTTCATTTTAAAAAGTAAATGATTTTTATCATTATATAACGTGAACCTTGGTTTTTAAATATTGCATTAATAACTTCAAAGTTAAGAAAATCGTATGAAATTCGGGGAATATCATACACCAGGCTTTGTGAAGTACTCTACTAGGATGTTTACCATTTAAAAATTCATTTATATTTTATACAGTTAGTTAACCACATAAATGAATTCTTTTAAAGTCAAAATCCAGCTAAATCCTTGTCTTCCGTCTGAAAATGGTAGATTCAAGCCATTCAAAAAAAAAAAAAAAAAAAAAAAAAAAAAAAGAAAAAAAAACAGAAAGAAAAATTCTTCAATCTCTTTTCAAGATAAAATTAGCAAGTATACAAATATAGAAGAATTCCTCGTTTATTGGTATATGATATATTATAAATTACTTTTCAAGAATATAAACTTCATTTTGTATACTTATAATTATTATTGTATTTAATTATATACTTGTAATTATATGTTACTTGCGTTGTTATTATGAGTTACTTATAAAAACTGTATAATATATATATATATAAAATGATAAATTATTATTATTTATATATATATATATATACATATATAAATATGATAGAAATTATATAAATTATATAAAACGCGAAGTTTTCGTAATTTTGTTAAAGAGAAAAAAAAAAAAAAAGAAAGAAAAAGATGGCATACACTTTAAAATCGAAATAATTAATTCTTAGGTATATTATTTCTCTAAAGGAATGCAAGTAAAAAAAAAAAAAAAAAAAAAAAAGAAAAAGAAAAGAAAAAGAGGAGAAAGAGAGTTGAAAATAAAAATGTTAATAATGCAATTCTTGTCTCGACATTTCGAGGTTTCAAATGTCTCGCACATTTCAACGGGTTTGCGATTATCCGCTACCGCATCGTTCTGGCTTCCAATTTATCCCTCTTTACGCAACTCTCCACGACAGTAATAATCTTCATTAATCATTCATTCCATAGAGCGATTGAGGTTCACGAACGCGGGAGGAAAAACTTTGTATGTTACTCGTTATCCTATAATTTTCCACTCTCACTATTTTTACCTTGATCGTGTGTGTATCATATAATCACCATAATTCACCTTATCGCCGATCTATCGATCTTTTCTTTCTCTCTTTCTCGATAATGAACGACGATTATGTAAATTTCATCGTTCTGCTAGAATCAACATTCCCGACGTAGCCCCGCGTTCTCGAACAACATGTTCTAATCACTCTGATCTTCGTGAATGGCGATTTTAATGAAAAGAAGAAAGAGAAATGAAAGAAAGAAAAAAAAAAAAAGAAAAAGAAAAAGAAGAAAAGAAAAGAAGAGAAAAGAAGAAAGTTAAATTCCAACATATATATTTATACTCGACGTAGTTTCCTTTTTTTTTTCTTTTCTTTTCTTTTTTGTTTTCTTTTTCGTTAGATAATAATATCCTTTTATTTTTAACGAAATTAACATATCTTAGCATAGAAAAAATTTTCGAATTATTTTGATAATTCGATAATTCAAACGTTCCTAACATTTCTATAATACTTAATATTGTTTCAACAGTATTATACAATAGTAAAGCTAATCGTGACAAAACCAATATATCTACTAATTCGTATATTATATTTAATACTCTGATATCGGTTAAACGTTCATGTATTAGATAATATCAAGAATTAGAAGCAATAGGCAAAGGATAATAGCATTACCTACGAGAGAGTGTATGAATATATTATAACTTATATCTAATATTACTCCCGTTTAAGATCACGAATATTTAAACAAGCATGCTCATATATACACAAACACGCGGACAGAAAATACGTGCAAACTTATACACGAGGTATATCCGCGAACGAATGTAAATAAGGGAAAAAAAAGAAGAGAGATAGATAGATAGAGAGAAAGAGAGAGAGAGAGAGAGAGAGAGAGAGAGAGAAAATTCTCAAATAAAGTCTAAGACCTCTTCCTTCTCGCAAGTCCTTCTCATTCCCTTCAAAACTCCGAAAGAAGATTCTCAAGGAAGCGTATAAGAAGGCCGAGATTTAAAGATTCTCGAAAAGAGGAGTCAGAGGTAAAACGAGGCTTAGAAAACGAGGATCGATTCTCGATATGGAGTTTGGTACGGGCTAGTAGTGGATTTGCGTGGTTGCTGATGGTGCTTCGTGGTTTGAGAAGAGGAAGAAGAGAAGGGGGAAAAGGAGAAGCAGAAGGAGGAATAGAAGGAGGATGAGGATGAGGGGTGAGAGTGAAAATTGGAGGTGGGAGAGATAGGTAGGATGGTAAAGATCGCGTCGTTTACACGAGCCACAAATTTTCATGGAAATCGTGTCGGCGTTCAAAACTCGACAACCGCAAAAAGCGAAATCCAAAGTTCGCACAAGCGCACGCACATGTATAGTAGGAAATCCTGTTCGATTTTCCTCGTCCCCAATTGAAGCTGGTTTATATACCAGCTGAACGAGAATTGGCCTCTCTTATGCGTGTAAAAGAGAGAAAGGGATAGGTAGAAAGAAAGAGAGAGAGAGAGAGAGAGAGAGAGAGAGAGTGAGTGAGACAATGAGAAGGGGTTGTTATAGGAGAAAATGGAAGAGTAGAGGAGAGTACAGGGGGTGGTGGTAATGGTAGTGCTGGTAGTGGTAGTAGTGGTGGTGGTGGTGATGGTGATGGTAGTAGTGGTGGGAGTGAGTACGCCCGCGTAATTTCAATCGTCCATTACGGCAAATGGGAGATGCGGCTTGTCGCGGTTGAATTATTGATTCAAAGTGATCGTTATCCGCGTGCTCGAGCGCGAATAGTCGGTTTCCCTCGCGTAAAGTGCCGTTATCGGACTCCCGACCACACGCACGTACATAAAGCGTTGCTTCCGGCCGCGTTTTCGGTCCCTGCTTTTCTTCCACCTTTCACCCTTCTCCTTTACATCCCCCTCTCTTTCTTCCTTCTCTTTATCTCTTTACTTTAATCTCCTTCGAGAACGATATCATTGGATTAGTTACATATTTCCCATATATTTTATTGAAAATAAATGACATATAATAGGGATTGTTCCATTTTTGTTCTTGATATAGGTGCTCATCTATGTGTTCTCTTATGTTTTTTATTTATTTATTTATTTTTTATTTTTTATTTTTTTATTTTTTTTATCTCGATTTCATAACACTTTAACAACCGTAAAATATCAATTTGCGTTGATAATTATTTACGCGCTCATTGAAAATATCACAGATCTATGATGTAAATTCTTTTTTCATCATATAATAGTTGTTATTCATCTTATTTATTTATTGATTCCTTTTTTAGTTTTATTCTACGACTATATTTAATAATCCCTCGCTAAAATGAGTTTTGCATATATTGGAATAAATCAATTGTGTCAATTTCACTCGTCATTATGATTATTTGTAAATAATGAAAATTGATGATAATTTATTAAAATATGAATGAGGCTCAATTTAAATGTATATTGAATATCCATTAGATGGAGTTATTAAAGAATAATAAATAATTTATTGCGAATTTTTTTTTCTCTTTCCCTTTTTTTTTTCATTTGCAACTTGAGAATATTTTCGAATTAACGTTATTTAAAAATCACTATAATGATAATGACAGAAACTATTATCGCTTCGTCACATGCAAATATTATCAAAAAAAAAAAAAAAATATATATATATATATATAAATATATTGATAATATTTATATATATTTATTTATATTTTTATGTAATATTTATAATATTTACATTTATTATTATATGATATATATATATATATTTTTTTTTTAATGTAAAATACGACAAAAGAGAGAGAGAGAGAGAGAGAGAGAGAGATAAGATACAAAAAAAAAAAAGAAAACATTCGCAAAACGGTCGCAAGAAGAGATAACTCCCATCATAAGGAATTAATGCAGCAGGTGTACGTACTCGTGAAATCGGTTGCACGTGTTTGGTTCCCTAGCGAAATCTTCCCTCTTTCTTTCTTTCTTCTTTTTTCCTTTTTTATTCGTGGGGATTTACTATGAAATATTAAGTGATCGATTTCAAGCGATAGTTCGATATTCTTCGAATCTGTTGCTTGAGTTATGTATTGGAAAAAATATTAATAGGACGAATACATTTACGAACGTGTTTTAACATTGGAGATACAAATCTGTATTGAGTTTCAATCTTCTGACAAGACTGAAATAATCAAAGGAAAGAAATTTGATTTATTTACGATCTATCTTGACTAATATTATATCATTAATAACGATAAAATGGATATTATTTGTCTTGTATTTACCATTATAATGGTTTCAAGTTTTATGTTTACTATTTGATTTTTTTAATATTAGAGAAAGAAGTATCTTTTTTTTTTTATCGATGAAACGATCCGGGACAAAAGACACGTTTTAAAGAAAATTGAGTTTCGTTTGGTGGGATTGTCAAGAATGCGCGCGGTTACTGCTATTCGTGGAATTTCCAATCCACAATGAATTTCACCCTTAAATTCACTTCCTCTCTCTCTCTCTCTCTCTCTCTCCCTCTCTCACTTTGTCTAGGGCGGGGAGGGGGAGGCACGATGACAATAGTTATCAAACAGATATATGTATATTATCAGAACAAACGAATTTTTTTTTTTTTTTTTTTTTTTTTTTTTTTTTAACAATTTCTCGAATTTAACCATTTGAAATATCTCTCTGTCGTTCGATGTTAACTACAGTTAATTATGTAATTTTAGAGAATGTAAACTAGACTAAACTAGAGAGCTAATGAAAATGATGTTTCCTCGCGATATCGTGTAATTAATATATTAGAAAATTATCTTTGTTTGATTGTAGATATACAATGATCAATTAATTAATCG
>NC_062190.1:6038769-6043769 GCF_912470025.1 Vespa velutina | reverse complement strand
TATAATACCTTTTTTTTCGATGCAATTATTTACACAATATAATTTATCGTTCGTTGCTGCATCTGTTATCGTTGAAGTAAGAAAAACGATATTTAAAAGCTAACGAGATTATAGACATATCTTAAATTAATAGTTATTTTTAGATCAAATGATTTTAAAATTATATATATATATATTATATATAATTTTAAATACATATATACATAAAATTTTAAATATATATATATATATATTTTATAAAATTTTAAACACTCATACAGACACTCACATATATATATATATATATATACGAAAAGGAGAAACAAAGAGATAACTGTTAATGAAGTATTATAGATAAGCAAGTTCATTTATTGTCTGTCATGGTAACCGTGACATTTCTCAGTTAATCATTAAAGGAACTGTTACGATGAGAAGATTGTTTCATTATTAATCAATATAACTTACATCTTCCATTATTCTAAATTTAGTACATATATGTGTATATATATATATATATATATATATATATATATATATATATATACGAAACGACACAGGTAAACTTTGGGAAAGAATTAATCATAGAAGAAAAATAGTTTCTGTCAAGATGAATTCAAAAATACTTAATATATGACAGTGAATAATAAAATATTCAAGTATGATCTTAACGTAATCTAATTATATTTATTTCCTAAAATTATAATATATTCTATTGACATTTCCTTCAATAAAATGTTCGAAATGTCTATTTTTAAGGTCTCAACTCGTCGCCTCATTAAATTTTAAATGTGCCAATATGATAATCCATTTGCGGATGTTAAAGATGTTAGGTAAAACAAATAATTCAACTGGTACACGGTTATATATTTGAATATAATACAATTAATATCTCGGATTTAATCTCAGCAAATAAAATAAACATATATTGAAATACGCTAAAATCATACTTGAAAGTTTTATGAATCAATAATCAAAGATTTTTGAAACCTTATTGATAGAGTCAATTTTTTTTCTTCCTTTATATATTAGAAATCCATTTCTGTAGTTTTATTTTGTTACTTTCTTACACCCTGTATATAAATATCATATATTAGGTGGACCGAAAAGTATTTCTGCACATTTCTGCACACGTCGATATTTTGATTGTGATTAAAAATAAAAACTTGTTAAAAATTTATTCGTTTGAATTTAATTTAAGAAAGCGACATTACTTTCCGGTCCACTTAATATATATACATATATACTATTAATAGCTAAGAAGCTTGCATCACTTACGTGACTTCATGAAGTAAAGGTATGGAGTAAAATCCGTCTTAATTAATTATAGAAATCTTCGTAGTCTATTCTAGATCTTAGTGTCTCACTTACTCTCGACAATGCTCTAGGGAAGAGATTGATAGGTACGACCCAATTTCAACTTGCTCTGTTACATGATAATAAACCGTGGTGTTTCACTTTCGAAGGCGTGCACTTGAATTATTACACTTACATCACATTTTACATCAGTGTATCGCGTGTTGCTTGTTGATGCCCGTTTAAAAGTTATAAAGATAAACCGCAGATAGAAAAGATACGAAGGTAAGAGGTGTGTTCTTGTGAACGCCAGACACTTCGTGACACGACGAGTTTATGTTACTCGGTTACTTCAACTTGTAATCTTTGACATTTTAAATGCGATTTCGAGCGTGGAAAACGAAAAAAGAAACAAAAAAAAAAAAACCAGAAAGAAAAAGAAAAGATGAAGGGAAAGCTTAAAAAAATTTCTTAGCAAGTTTAACGAAGTTCGTTCAAGTTTTTACGAGGAAACAAAAAAAAAAGAAAAAGAAAAGAAAAAAGAAAAAGAATAAGTAGAAAGAATAAGGAGATGAATTATTTTGAATGATTAAATTAACGCTTAAAAAAAATCTCTCTCTCTCTCTCTCTCTCTCTCTTTCTCTCTCTCACGCGTGTACCTTCTTGCGTGTAAAAAAAAAAATTAGTAATAAAAATAAAAATGTGTATGAAAAAACAAAAAAAAAAGAAAGAAATATCCATTACATATGTCAATAAAGAACAGAAATATCTATTTTCTTTGCTATAGTAATCACGTTATGTCAGTCATTCGGTAAATCGATGCATCATGATGGCATATAACATCGTGATCTTGTATCAAGAAAGAGAGATAAATAGATAGATAGATTGATACATTAGATAGATAGAGATAGATAGATAGAAAAATAGAGAGAGAGAGAGAGAGAGAGAGAGAGAGAGAGAGAGAATACTTCGTTCCAAGTATAATAACATATTCCTAGAATAATCCAAGCTAAGGGAAGAAGAGATACATGATCGAGTCGATAGAATTTTCTACGTTGGCTCGTTATAGGAACAGTCATGGCCGCCTACGTCATCGTAGCCATTGTGTAGGTGGGATTAAAAGGTGTCTCTATAACCTGCCAGATCATAAAGTTAAACTCTGTCTCTCTCTCTCTCCCTCTCTCTCTCTCTCTCTCTTTTTCTCTCTTGTACGATGATAGGGTCCCACTTTGGTTATAATAGTAAATAGACTTTCTAGATATAGCTACACCAATCTCTGAGTTTCCTCTTGGACGTTCAATGACTCGTTCAAGGTACACCTTCCTTGATCAATGAATTCGAATTTTCTATATAATAAGATTTCGAAATGTTATAGACGAAAATGTTTTAGACGAGATAAGATATGGCATTGGATGGTGACGGGGGTGGAAGGGGGGGGGGGGGGGGGGGGGAGAAGGGGACTTATAAGACATTCAAAGTTGTAACAAACAATGTTTTCAATTAATTTCATAGGATATTAGAACTATCGATAAGTTTCAAACATTTTTTTTTATAAGTTTAAAAAGTTTTTGAAAAAGAAAAAAGAGAAATCTATAAATATAAAAAGAGAATACTTTTTTACAATCTTTTACATTAATACTTTTTTTTTACGATCTTTTTCTTCTTTCTTTTTTTTTTTTTTGTTTTTTTTTCGTTTTTTTTTTTCTTATTTTTTTTCTTATTTTTTTCTTTTTTTTTTTACATTCAAAAGTATTCAGGTATAAGAAGAAAAAGAGTAGAAAATAATTATAAAAGTGGATCGAACTTTTTTAAATTTAGATCTAATGACTGAAGAAAGTTGTTCAATTAAAACGTTTAAATAATAAAGTATCGATTTAATATATCGATATAATGCAACAATTATCTTTATAAATTGACAATCATTTGATATACACGTTTATAGACAAACATAATATAAAAGAGTGTAAAATCGTTTGTTATTTTAGATGACGTTCCTCATTCCTACGACGATTCACATGATCGATTTTAATTATAACGTAATATCAGAGATATGTAATGTACACATATGCATACGTCATCATCGTTCGAGAGGATTGTCCAATAGTATTGAATTAACAATGAAATAATTTTTATATATCCCGTGATTTTCTTATGACAAAGAGTCATTTTCAATGTCATCTATTCGGTGACATTGAAAAAGAGAAGTTGCTAGGTGGTATAGAACGGATATAAACAAAACAGGTCGCCTGATCGACCGACCAATTCTCTCACCAGCTCTCGTAACTAGTATAATAATATAATCCACTACCGGCGATATCGACGCCTACGTAGAAACTAACGTAGAGTATTTATTTATCAGACGGTATTTCCCCAACTTTGTTAGGTAATAACAACATCGGATACAAAGTGAATAAGAAGAAAAACAGAAAAGAAAAGAAAAGAAAAGAAAAGAGGAAAGAGAAAAGAAGAGAATTCTACGTCGAAGAGGAACAATTATCAATGGTCATCCTTCATCTTAATTAGCCCCCAGGAAGATTCTAGTTACTTCTTGCCTCTATTTTCTATCTCTATATCTACCTATCTATTTATCTATCTATCCATCTATCTATGTATCTATCTTGTCTATCCATCCATCTATATACACACACACATATATATATATCTTTCTTCCTTCCTTATGAAAGAAAAATCTGATCAACGCTGTTGAAAGATCTCTAAAGAAGACGTTATTGCGAAGAGAAGAGAGAATATATCGAGGTGTGCATTTAACGATCGAAAAAGGAGGAAGACTCGAGGATCGTAAAGTAACGCTCTCTCTCTCGCTATACAGATAGAGAGAGAGAGAGAGAGAGAGAGAGAGAGAGAGAGAGAGAGAAAAAGAAAAAGAAGACGACGGTGGTCTCTAAAGCAAACGCGTCGAACGAAGTTATTAACAACCACGTGTGTGGCGTCGGTGTGAAAGAGCGTTAATTAACACCGTCGTCATATGGAAGCATAATGGCGGTCCGCTGAAAGACGGTCTCGGGAAAGAAAGAAAAGGAGAAAGAAAATAAAGAGGTAAAAGAAGAAATATATAAGAAAGCATCGGGCAAGGAAGAAGATTATGAGGCGCCCGTAGGAAAGGACCATTTCTACCTTTACTTTCTACTGTTTTTCGTCGTAGAAATATGTCGAAAGGAGGAAAGAAAGCAACGTCGTTATTCAACATGAGAGCCACTCGAGCAGCCTCAGCGTTTCTCCTATTCTACTCTGCAATCGGTAAGTCCATTTTAATTCCTTATCGTTCAACGATCTCTTAATTACCATCTCTATCTATCTCTATCTTTCTCTCTCTCTCTCTCTCTATATATATATATATATCTCTTTCTCTCTTTCTCTCTCTCTTATTCTTTTTCTAATCTAATTGGACAACACCAGGAAGTACTTTGACTTATACGTTACGTCGTATTAGACGTCTAACAAGAACCTAAGAAAAATAATTAGACAACGTTAAGAGACTCTTAAGCATCCTGGTTAACAAGCTTTTTTGTATCTGTATATATATACTTGAGTATATGTACATACATACATCCATACATATATATATATATATATATATATATATATATATATATATATATATATGCATAGATATAAGCATTGTTTTGACTCCATTACGAGCTATCTCTCTCTCTCTCTCTCTTTCTCTCGTATTCTTATTATATTAACGCAACATCAATAGCAGGCTC
>NC_062190.1:5998769-6031269 GCF_912470025.1 Vespa velutina | reverse complement strand
TCAATTATATCTGATTGTTATTCTTGGCTGAATATAAAAAGTGTTACATAAATGGTGACTTAAGAATTCTCAGAAAAAAAAAGAAAAAGAAAAAAAAAAAAAGAAATATGAAAACACACTAATTATCTACCATCGTATCAATGGTTATCTCATACAGTGCGAAAAATTAAAATTAAAAAGAAGGAAAGAAAAAAATAAAAGAAAATGAAGAAAAAAGAAAATGAAATTTTTAAAGAAAGAAAAATAATCAACAGAGATTTTATTGTTCCGGATGTTTTTTTTTTTTTTTTTTTTTTTTTGATATAATTAGATTAAAACGGGATTGGGACAAGAGAGTCGACGATGGAATAAAAGACCCTTTTGTTGTTGTTGTCCTTGCATCTCTTTGTTACTATAGACGATAGAAATTCACTTTGCATTTGAAGCGAGATAGAAACATTGGTCGATAATAATACGAGTTGTTGTACGTGTCGTCGTCTCTTGTATTAATGTTACGAGGCCTACTACGTCTATCCATCGTCATCGTCTTATTCAATTCAACCGGTAATATTACATGTGTACGAGTGTTCGTTGGATTATCGTTTCTTCAGTTACTAAGACGACTTGATACATATTCCTGCCTATTGTTTGTTAAAATAGAAATGCACAGAGAATGCACATTTGTTTTTGCAGAATAAGCCAGAACAAGACGTACATTCTAACTCGAGTGAATTTTGTTCGATATTACGATTGATCTTCTGTTTTTCTCAACTTCACCGTGTACTATTCAATTCTCGTTGTTAGTTCGAAAGAGAGAAAGAGAGAGAGAGAGAGAGAAAGAGAGAGAGAGAGAGAGAAGGACACGCGATATGTTCAACCTTCTATAATAGACATTCACGTCCATCTATCTATTTTATTTCATTGTTTTGTCACAAAATAGATCTTCGGCATATATTCGCGAAAATTATAATAATTTTATACACGTATATAATATTTAATGTAACAATAGTTATAAGATTTGCATTAGATAATTTTTCTTGTTCTCTTTTTTTTTCTTTTTTATTTTTATACACGACAAAAAATTACGTCTTATTGTTTTCTTTGGGCGACAAAAGAAAAGAAGATGAAGAAAAGAGAGAGAGAGAGAGAGAGAGAGAGAGAGAGATCGATAATTTCGATTAATTTGATTTTTGATAATAAATTTTTTTTTCCTTTTGTTATTATAAATTTAATAGCGTCGTTGTTTCATTTGACATTGTATAAAATGACAGAGACAAGAATATAATTTCTTTGATCGAATAATATGAATTTTCATCTCGAATAAATTTCTCTTTCACGTTAACATATTGTAACGATTATTATTTGGTTGTAATAATCAACGTAAATGTACGTATATATAAACGTAATGAACGTAGAATCAGATAGATCAATTTCTCAAATACAATATAATCCAAATCGGCATTGTATTCTCGCGAGAAATTTATTCCGCTTACGAAACGATCGTAGGAACGATCGATGAAAGCGTGGTAGGGATACGTCAAGGGAATCGCAAATGAGAAAAGAAAACGAGAAGACGAAGAAAAAGAAAGAAGGAAAAAGAAAGAAGGAAAAAGAACGAAGACGAAGACGAAGACGAAGACGACGACGACGACGACGACGACAACGACGACGACGACGGCGACGACTACAACCACAACGACGACGGAAGCTCGTTTATATCCTTATCGCGTTACGTAAAAAAAAAAAAAAAAAAAAAAAATAAATAAAAAATAATCGGACGAACGGACGTACGGACGGACATACTAAAGGTAACTTAAGTACTTACATACGATGAGAAAATTGAAAGAAAATTCGATAGGTTTTTATGACTTATACGTCTAGACACTCTATAATTCATTTCCTTAAATGAAACCGAAACTTTCTGAAGTATTATAAGAGCCAAAGATAGAGAAGAAGGTCGTGAATCAATTTAAAATGAAAATAAAAAGATCTTATATACGTGGTAGGTAGGCTGTAGGAGGAAATGGTTGGTCGAGAGGGGGTGGGGGAGAGGATGGATTGGGAGTTGCTGGCGTGTCGTGGGACGTAGCTTGGAAAAGATGAAAAATGTGCCCAACGAGAAACGAGGTGCCTTAGGCTACGTGAGAAGTGGATTTCGTTCGAAACGCGAAACTTTTTCAAGAAGGTCATAGAGAAAGATTGAAAGAGAGAAGGATAGAGGGAGGGAGGGGGGCGGAAGGGAGAGAGAGAAAGAGAGAGAGATAGATGGGCAGACAGAGAGAGAGAAAACTAGAAGAGAAAAAAAGGAGTGATCATATATAGAGGGTGAGAGAGAGAGAGAGATAGAGAGAGAGAGAGAGAGAGAGAGAGAGAGAGAGAGAGATACACGACTACTCACGAGAAAATCGTGTAAAATCGTGGAAAAGTTCGATTGGACTTTCCGCGAAAGTATTTTATCGTTTCCTGTAATTCTCGAGCACGCGAGAAGCTGTTGGCATACTTGGACTGTTACCAGTGTGACGCTGGACTTTTCTCGTCACAAACCTAAGAAACTTTTCATCCTTCTTTCGCTTGGTACCATTCGCCAGCTAACGATCTCGCCAAATTTATCTCGGAATCTCACGGTCGAGTAGAAGAGAGACGACAATGAAAACTGGTGCTCTCCTCGTTAGCGTTCCAAGATTTATTCCCATCGAACTGAGAAAAAGATAAGAAAAAGAATTTAAGAAAAAAAAAAAAAAAGGAAAAAGAAATAAAATAAAATAAAAGGAAGAAAAAAAAAGAAGACAAAGAATTAAAAAAGAAATAAGAAGAATCAAAACGAGTCATATGAAAATTTATTAAGTGATAACAAAACTAATAAATAGATAAAGAAGAGAAATTGATCAATATAGAAAGATAACGTAAAAGAATAAATGATAAACATTAGAGAGAGAGAGAGAGAGAGAGAGAGAGAGAGAGAGAGAGAGAGAGAGAGAGAGAGAGAGAGAGAGAGAGAGAGAGAGAGAGAAAGAGAGACAGAGATAACGTATAATAACTATAATATCGCATATTTCTCACGTAAGCGTAATGATTTTAACGTGGCTGAGAGAGCGTATTAGTTTGAAATTTTATCGGTATGGAAAAGGCAAAAGAATAGGATCGTTTATCCGCTAAAGAAATCACGTCAAGTTTTCTTCCTGGATTACAAGAAAGCAAACGTATGAGCGTTAATTGAAGTTTCTCTGTATTTGGTCACCGTTTTACTGTTTGTTCTCTCTCTCTCTCTCTCTCTCTCTCTCTCTCTCTCTTCCTCCTTTCTCTCTTTCTTTCTTTCAACGTTCGTGAGAGTCATAAATAAGAAAGCTGTTGTGGCTCTGATGTTGCCTCGAATCGGCCTCGAGACGAACGGTATTGTTGACTCAATCAACGTCACATTTTAAAGGCAGCACTCGAAACGAGCAATTACTTCTCGCCAGTCTTGTTAATGGGCATCATGTATTGCCTATTTCATTAATCGAGTATGTGATCGAACTCTTGAGAATCTTATATAATTGATTATTATTATTATTATTATTATTATTATTATTATTATTATTATTATTATTATTATTATTGTTTCTCTTTTTAATTTCTTTTTGTTCTTTTTCTCTTTTTTTTTTTTTTTTTTTTGCGCTCAGATATTTTCACGATCTGGCTCAAACGAATAGTTCATACTACGCCAAGTTCATACTATAATAGTGCGACTATTGTAAGAATTCTCAAGACTATTCTTGCTGTGTTTAATTCTAAACACATTAAGAATACTCTTGCCGTGTTTAATTCTAAACACAATAAGAATAATACTGCCGTGTTTAACTTCGTTTTGGAGCCTGTGCCTGAACGTACTTGTGTTTTTCCTAATGTTTTCAGATAATCGAGTTTTCTTTTTTTTTTTTTTTTTCTTTTCATTGCCATTTATTTCTATTGCCAATGGCGTGTACTTTTTGATCTTTTCTTGATCCTTTTTTGTGACGTTTGTATCATTCGGTATTCTTCTTCTTCTTCTTCTTTTTCTTCTTCTTCTTCTTATTATTATTATTGTTTTTGTTATTGTTACTTTTGTTGATGTTATTTATATTTAAGGAGCATAAAAAATGAGAGGAATTTAGATACAAGTTCGAGCATTTCAAGTAAGAGAAACGTTGGAATATTCTGGTTTGTTTTCTTTTCTGTTTTTTTTTTTTTTTTCTTTTTTCTTTCTTTTTGTCTTTCTCATATTGAGATATTTTCGATTGTAGCATAAAGTAATTACTAAGAATAAGAAGTAAGAAAAAAGCATGAGTCATTATGCTGTTCTCGAGCAAGCAAGAAAACTTTTTTACAATTTGCATGATACCGTGAGGAGAAAGTTTTACTTGGTCTGAGATTAAGAGGATGATTCAACTGTTTAAAAGTAACTTTTTTACGCTTTATAAAAAACATACATCTCGCAATTTTTAATCGTCGGTAAAAAATGAAAAAAAGGAAAAAAAGAAAAAAGAAAAAAATAAGGAACACTTGTACAAACGTCAAGTAAAAATATATTTTATTTTTTCGTTCTTCGCATGGGCCGTTCTTAAAGATGATCCTGAAGAATTTTTTCTGTTTTCTTTTTTTTTTCTTCTTTTCTTTTTTTTTTTTTTTTTTGATTACCATATGTTTATCTCCTTCGAACACACTGAGAAATAGCAAAGCAAGTTCTTTTTTTTTTCTTTTTTAACGTTCCCATTTAAACATGTATTCCACAATCAACATAATCAACATAATCATTTTTTTTTTCTTTTACGTACTTTCTTATTCCTTTTTCTTTTTTTTTTTTTTCTTTTTTTTTAACCATTATATTTCTTTCGTTACTCATGAAAGAGAGACATGTCAGATCTGATATTTGTCGAGGATAAAAAAAAACAAAAAAAAAAAAAAAAAAGAAAAAAAAACAAAAAAGAGAAAGAATAAAAAAAAGAAGAAGAAGAAGAAGAAGAAGAGCCAAAAATCATTTAATGAAAGTGCCTGTTTGAATTCTTTCTTCTCTCTCTCTCTCTCTCTCTCTCTCTCTTTCTTTTTTTCTCTCTCTCTCTCTCTCTCTTTCTTTTCTCTCTCTCTCTCTCTCTCTCTCTCTCTCTCTTTCTACTCGTGTCAGTAAGAATAAATACGCGATCCCTATCGAGTGGTCTCGTTCGTTAAAGATAACCGCGTCTCTTAGTAAAAGGAGTATATAACGAATTTACATAGCCTTTTCTAACCTTTAAGAGGTTTACCACTGAGGTAAGCTTACGTACCTGTCGTTTAATTTATTCTTTGCGGCGGAACACACAAGTGCGCGCTTACATAACGTCGAGTTCAAGTACACTCTGACGTGCATTTAAATGGTCATATCTTCTCGTCATTCCCAGTTTCGCCGAGCGGCCGGAACGGCCGAGTAGAGGCTACGTCGATCTTTACTCCGGTAGGTCGTGAATCGAATGAATAAACAGGCATTTTATGAAAGTCAAATGGGCGCCATATTATTATTACCGATACTCGATTTGTAACTGTAAAAAGAGATATGTTGAATTTTTTTCTTTCGTTTCCTTCTTTCTTCTTTTTTTTTCCTTTACCGTTTTACTCTTGTTTCGTTTAATATCCTATTCCTGATCATCCCCTTTCCCTGTCAAAAATATAATAGAATTTTTTTCGACGAAATTTCACGAAATTTCACGATGACGATACAAGAAAAATCTGAAATAATGATGATAAACTTTTAAATACGAGTGAATTTATTTATTTGATTAGAACGAAGAATTTTTATTTTTTGCAAATGGATAAAAGGAGTGCCAAAATCCTCGAAATCAAGTGGATTCTCGCTTAAACTTGGAGAAAAGGTCAACGGTTCTCTTAATTACTTCGTTGAGAGATGTAACAGTACCTCATTAGCGAGTCAAGTGTAAACGTCGGGAAATGTACTTACTAATTAGTACGTGAACATTTCAGAGTAGACTTGTTCCTTGATTTCTACATGTCATTTCTATGAAATATGTATTATAACAACTATAGTAATAATATATTAATCGATATTAACATCATATATTAATGATAAGCCATTTTAAATAATATCATAAGATAAAAATTTTAAATATCTCAGACATCTTATCAATATTATCATATATTAATGACAAAATCATTAAAGTGAGAATTACCTATTCGTAAACACGCAGAAAAAAGAAAAAGAGAGAGAGAGAGAGAGAGATTGAGAGATTGAGAGAGAGAGATTGAGAGAAAAAAAGAAAGAAGTTAGGTCGTTGTTAGAGAAAAATATGGGATAAAAAAAAACTTTGGGAAACGAAGAAATAAGAAAAGAATAGGAAGGGATGGGAAGGGATGGGAAGGGATGGGAAGGGAAGGAAAGGGAAGATTTCGGTTGATAAAGTATTATCTAAGTCCTAAGTACTGCTACGAGGACGAGCTTCCTTGGCGAATTTTCTGACACGGCAGTCAAGTAAGCGAGCAGTCAGTTAGTCACAGTCGGGATCCATTCTCTCTCTCTCTCTCTCTCTCTCTCTCTCTCATTCGTTCGTTCTCTCCCATCCGTGAAAACGGATGCATCTCCGACGTCGCCTGATTGCATTTAATGCACGTTTAAATATCCGTCAGCAGACAAGGCCATTAAATCTGACCCGCTTGTTAGCGGGATGCTGCGACTGCAACGAACCATCCGTCCTACTCTCTGTCTCTGTCTCTGTCTCTGTCTCTCTGTCTCTGTCTCTCTCTGTCTCTCTCTCTCTCTCTCTCCTTCTTCTTTCTCTGAATGTTCGCATCTCTATATCTCTATCTGTCTCCGTTTTCGCTCGGTACCACGGTAGCGCCACTTTTACATCCAATGAAAATCGCGTTCCGCGCCTTTTACGAGCGTGAAAACATAAAGGATGGAACTAATGTTTGTCGACTACGACAACTATGGCGACATAGAAGAAACTATATAGTTTTCAGACGTAACCGATTCAGAAAGTCTTTTTATTTTTTTCTTTTTCTTCGCGGAAACGCTCGGACGAGGAATTTTTATTAAAAGTTTTCTTCCTTTTATTTGTTTATTTATTTATTTATTTTTTTATTATTCGTTTATTTATTTAGTCGCAGAATATAATTGATCTTTTCTTTTTTTTTTTTTTTTTTTTTTTTTTTTTTTTTTTTAATGTATCGTGTAATAACGTAACGTTTAAATAATTAGCATAATTAATGTTACGTTTACCAATTAGCATAATTAACGTGACGTATAATAGTTAGCATGATCTCATATTTTTCCACGACGTAGAAGAGACATAGAATGAAATGACTTTATCTTCTTTTTTTTTCTTTTTGTTCTTTTCTTTTTTTTTTTTTTTATATATCAATCTTAAGCAGTCGAATAGATTCATTTATTCGTTCACTTTATTTATCGTTTTAATTTCGTATTTTTCCTTTTTTTTTTCTTCTTTTTTCTTTTCTTGTTTTTTTTTTTTCCTCTTTTTTGTTGGACGTATTTCACGTAAAATTGCAATCGAATGTTTATTTACGTTATTAATGTGAAACCTTTGAGTTAATATCGAATTTAGTAATGGGTTTGGAAGCAAATGTATATAAAAAAAAAGAAAGGAAAAAAAAAAAAAAGAAAAGAAAAGGAATAAAAAATACGGTCATCTCGTTGGCCATCGAACTAGGTCGAAACGTTGGCAATGCCAGAAACAGTTTTCTTGCGTGACGTATCCTCTTTTTCCACGATATACTTCGATCGGCTTCACAGTCTCTCCAACCGTTACGGATTTCGTCGAATTTCCTCTCGAAATAACGATAACAAGCTCGAGCGATTTCTCGGTCGCGTTCCATTTCTATTGAAAAATTCTTATCAAAAGAATGTAGTATATGAATTTTTTTTTGTATGGTAAAATTTTGTTTTCATAACTTTTTCTTTACTGTATTTTTTCTTCTTCTTTTTTTTTTTTTTTTTTTTTTTATTACGAATCAAATTAACGGAACACTTTCATGTATAATTTTTATCAAAATCCAAATGTATAAAATTACACCCAATAAATATGCAAAATTCTGAATAGTTATATATATATATATATATATATATATATATATATATATATATAAAATAAATGTTTCTTGTATTATTCATATTTTTAATGTATTGAAAAAGAACAAAAATGATTAATGTATAGATATTTCTATGAATTTATTTATTTTCTTTGTTTCCTTCATTCGATTTCGTTTATTCCACGACGAGTAAAGGAAACTTTGAAAATATGTGTAAAATTACAAAATATGTGATCAATATGCAAAATTCTGAATAGTTACATGTATAACGATTTTTGTATTATCCATATTTTTGATGTATTGAAAATAGAAAACATTATTAATCTATAGATACTTCTATAAATCTTTATATATATATATATATTTCCTTCTTTATCCGAGCTCGTTTACTCGACGATGGTACGCAAACTAATTCTGAATAGTTACATGTATGCCCATATATATATATATATACTTATATACTATATATCTATATATCTATATATACCAACACATACATACACATACATATACACACACACGATAAACGATTGTTGTATTATTCATATTTTTGATGTATTAAAAATAAAAAATATTATTAGTCTATAAATATTTTTATAAATTTTTTATTTTTATATATATATATATATTTCCACTTTCATCCAAGCTCGTTCACTTGACGATGGAACGCAAACTTTGAAAATAAAGTTGCATGAGCGTACGCATATAGGAGATAAGAGAATCGCGACATTGGTTTTATTGCGGACAGTAGGGGAAGATAAAAGAGACCCAGAAGGAAATGTGAAAAGTTTCGTGACGTAAGCCATGGCAATGCTTCACCGGATGGGAACTTCTATAAGCGAGAGAGAGAATCTTCTTATGAGTATGAAGCGACACGTAGATACGCATTTATGAGCCGCCATTACTCAGGTATTTCTTTCTTGATTTTTTTTTTTTCTTTTTTTCTTTTCCTTCTTTCTTTCTTTTTTTTTCCTTTTCCCCTTTTCTCCTTTTTTCTTCCCCGTTCTTCCTTCTTTCCACGTTAGAAATTCTTCGGAATATGAATACGAATGACGTCAGAAATATCAACAATTTTTTACCGCAAAAAATCTTTCCTTTTTTTCATTTCATTCATTTCCATTGATTCAATTCATTTTTATTCATTTTCTTTCATTCATTTCCCTTTCATTCAATTCGTTTTAATCATTTCATTTTAATCACAACACTTTCATTGATTTTATTCGATTCATTGATTCAATCGTTTCATCTTAATAATAAAAAGATTCTTTTTTTTATCGATTTCATTTCATTTCATTTCATTTCATTTCATTTCATTTCATTGATTTATTTTATTTCATTTTGGTATTATCTCATTTCTCGTTTCGATCCTTTCCTCGAGATTTATGATAACATTTAATTGTTCGATTTTTTTCAGAACTCTTTCCCTTTCTCATTTTTGTATAATCGAAAACATTCATTACTCATAATACGATTCCATCGAAAATCTTTCTCCAAGGGAATTATACGTATAATTATAGGGATAGTTATACGAATTCTGGGTTTAAAAGGTGAAACTGTAAATGCTTATATTTATCGTTTTGATCGAAACATGATGAATAGAAGAACGAGAGGGAGCTTCTCAAAATGTATTTCCAACCAGTGGACAACGAGTGGTAATAATTTGAGAAACTAGATCGTTCAGACCGCATTCGTTTGCGACAAACATCAGGCATGGCATCTAAGATTATTCCGATTTGTCCCACTTTAATCTTGAGCCAGTTCTCACACACACATACACACACACACACACACTTTTTTCTCTCTCCTTTGGCATGAAAAGCCGAGGTTAAACGAAGTGTAGAAGTCACAAGTTGGTATAATTGCACTTGAAACTTTCGTCTTTTTTTAATAGTACGAACTTCTCCATTTTTATTCTCTCTCTCTCTTTCTCTCTTTCTCTCTTTCTCTCTCTTTCATTTCACTTTTTCAACATTTTTTTAAATATAAAAGTCGTTTCACTTTTAAATTTATGAGATTCTCGAAATGCAATGGTTTTGGATCTCGAAGCTGCACAATCTCAAGCTTTAAATCGATGACAACGGAGTCACTCGTAAACGAGGAGAAAACTACGTAGAAATAATAAAATAGTAACGTTAAGAATTAGAGAGAGAGAGAGAGAAAGAGAAAGAGAGAGGGAGAGAGAGAGAAAGAGTATATAAATCTTTCGTTCGACGTTAAGCTCTGTTTTTTCTACGTTCTGCTTTTATTTCATTTGATGGAACGATAAATTTAGAGAAATTTTCAGAAATCTCGTAAACACGCACTGAGACACATTTTTAATGCACTTATCGTTTATTTCGTAAACGCTTTGTTCGTTCTGAAAATACATACGCCTGTATGTATGTATGTATAAATATATGTATCTATGTATGCACGTACGTATGTACGTACGTTCTGGCGGATGGAAAGCTTTTACGTGTTTTTTTTTTTTTTTCACTTTTGTCAACGTTACAATACGTCATGGTAGAGTTTGATGTATATATGCGTGTTCTTCGAAAAAAATAAATAGAAAAAAATAATATTTGAAAATAAAAAAAAAGAAAGGAAAGGAGAAAATAAAAATAGATCCTTCTCGAATTGATTAACCAAGCTGAATATTATTTTTACGATCGATCATATATATATATATATATATATATATATATATATATATATATATATATATATAAATGATAAATAAAACTTCGTATAAGATAACTTACAAATTGACAAAAAAAAAAAAAGAAAAAAAATAAACGAAAAACAAAATACGTTTTCGATCTTCCTTACTCAAGGTGCAATTTTTTTCCCTTTTTTTTCAAGTTAGAAATTATTTCTACTAAGATCAATATCATCAACGAGCTTACGTAATATAATAAAATAAAATAATACACTTACTTAAATCTTTCTCATTTACCGAGGAGCTATTCCCTTTTCTTTTTTTTTCCTTTCTCTATTTTTCTCTTTTTACTTTTGTCTTTTTTTCATTTTTTCAAATCAAAAATTAACTTTACGATTGATCGTCGATGTCTTTTTTCTCCTTCCTCGTTTCTTTTTTTGTTTTTTTTACGTTCGAGTAAAAAAAAAAAAAAAAAAAAAAAAAAAAAAAAAAGAAATGAACAGATGAAAAAAAAGTAAGTCACAATCATTTCCTTGCTTCGATAAAAAAATTTTTGTTTCTCTTTTTTTTTTTTTATCGAGAGTTAAATACACGTTCTTTAATGGTCAACTAATAATCATTAAAGAAGACAGAAAAGTTCGTTCGAGTATCGCTCCACTCGTTTGTCAAGATGCGGTAAAATAAAATTTTCTATTACGTATGGCACTAGGGACCGATTCTAATTCCAAGAGAAATCGTATCCTCCGTTGTATTCTCCCTTTCTCGTTCCTCCATTTACCTTTCGATAATGGAAGCGAAAGTGAAATACCGCTGGCCGCGGGACTGTTTAAGGATTCTCGGCATGTACGATCATCGTGATTTGTCGATCGGCTGCCTTCTGGGAATGCCCGGAACCACCACCGACACACTCATGGAAACGCGTCGTTGTATCTTGCCAAACGTGGAATTCGAAGAATCGAATGTTAAATTCATTCACAGCGTCGACACCTCGTCGTTTGCCTAATTAAAAATAATTAATTGTTCGACGTTAATGTTATGCGACTACTTCAATCAACACGTATATTTCTTCTTCATTTAACATTCTTTATCGTTTTAAAATACGATACGATTTTATTTTCTTTATTTGACTAATGATTTAGATCATTATCGTCCTTGATATCGATTGAAAATATTTTTATTATTCTTTTTTGAAATCATTCATAAAATAATTCTTTAATAATCTTATCTAATAGCTTATACAAAATGATTTTATTATATGAATTAATTAATATTATTTAATCATTATCACGATTTTATTTAACAAAAGTTTATTTCGTTATTAATAATTTTGGATACTCTCGAGATTGTTTACGAAAACAAAGCTTCTTCGCGATTTTCGTAGGAAAAATTTGTTCTCTCGCACAACAATATAATTCATGATTCTTAACAACCATTTTTTCTCTCTCTCTTTCTCTCTCTTTTTCTCTCTCTTTCTTTTTTCAAAAAATAGATAAGGTTTCTATAGTTGATACTTTTTTCTTTATTGGTTCTTGTTAATCGATTTAATTCTAAATTGAAATCGATCGAATTATTACGGAAATCTCGATGTAACGTAGGAATGAATTAACAAACATAGAGATTTTGATAATTCGAAGCAAATAATATTTTTTGATGAAAAAGAAAGAAAAAAAGATTATCATTATTTGAGCTTTTTAAAATGCATTCATTATTATATTCTTTAAAAAATATGGTGATTTTGAAACTTGAAATTAATGAAAAATTGAAATAATTCAAAAAAGGAGAGAACGCTATTGAACAACCCTATTTCTCTCTCTCTTTCTCTCTCTCTCTCTCTCTCTCTCTCTCTCTCTCTCTCTTTTCTTTCTTTTTCTCTTTCTCTTGTTCAGATTTAAATTTAATTAGTGAATATGAAATTTTAATGAGGATTACAACAGGGATGTAATTTCGGCTACGAATATAGTAAAATTAGTTCAACTCTTTTGGTTTCACTAACTCTGAAATTTTATCTTCGCGTTTTCTTCCATGACGAAACGCGAGATAAAGAAAGGAATAAATTTTCTTTTTGAAATTATACTTTGTATGTATGTAAGTACTGTACAAAAAAATTTTACGAAAAATGTATTTTCCGGCTAAGAATGAGATAACACAAGATTAGAATTAAAATAAGATAAAGAATTTTCTTTAAATACTCTTTCATTTTCCTTAATAATATGTAGATCTATTTATCGCAATTAATATACTCGAATAAAGAGAGTTCTTAAATGGGGAAAAAAATATAGCTTTTACGTTCTCTCAGATGTTGTTAGAACATTTTATTGTCGTCGAACACGAAGTGGAACGTGAAACTTTTTAATTGACGATGCCGCTAGAAAATCACTGCGAACGAGGCATCCATTTTGTTGTTATTTCGTTGAAATAACAGCTTCGTATGTATGTACTACATATATATATATATATATATATATATATATATATATATATGTAGTACATATATGTGTGTATTGCGCAACGTAACGCGATCGGAAAATTGGAAAAATAATTTGAAGTTCGCTTTGTTCGCCCATTGGACAGCGCGTAAAACATTTTGACAGATCGATTATAAGAATCGTTCTGCACGCCGAGTCTCGCGAAGCGTTACGGGTTCGCTTTTTTAAGATTGAGAGTATGAACGAAGCAATTTCTCTCTCTTTCTCTCTCTCTCTCTCTCTCTCTCTCTCTCTCTTTCTCTCTCTGTTTCGGTTTGTCCTTTCATTCACATATAACTCGATTCTTTATGAATCGAACGAAATTACATCCTGATCGCAAGCGGTACTTTGTTGCTATCGTTTCGAAAATTTGATTTAAAATGTGTACAATATATATATATATATATATACATTCATACATATATACATAAGTAAAAGGAATAATAATTAGTTTTCAACAGTTCAAGTATTATAACTTTTGAAATATTAATCATAAAAAATATATTAACATTTACGCGCGTACTTATTATTATATTTGTTTCCATAAATTTTAACACAATATCTAATGATTATTTGATAACACAATATCTAATGATTATTTATGTAAGAGATGAAATATGAATTCTATCAACAAGATTAAAAAGAATTTTTTTATAAGGTAGTTTTTTTTATAAGGAGAAAGTAAAGAGAGAATGTTTATAAAGTTGAAGAATCTAATTTATATAAAAGTTTTCAAATTTTAAAAGCAAAACTTTGTAAGCGACGTTAGGGACTTCAAGATCTTGTTTTCCTTTAAACTGTCCTACAAGGTACGTTTATTCGAGTTTTAATCTCCCTCGCTCCCTTCCTCCCTACTTACTCTCTCTCTCTCTCTCTCTCTCTCTCTCTTTCTTTCTTTCTCTCTCTCTCTCTCATTTTCATTCTCTCACTGTTACTCTCATCGAACATCTCAGCAATATTTTAAAGATAACAAAGCTGAACTTCAAATGTATACAAAATATTCTTTTTGTTGCATTAACCGATCATAAATTATTGCGCTATCCTTACCGCCCCACTTTATCGACGTTCTACGAAAAGATAAGAAGAGTAGCAAGTTCTATTTTCCGTGCTAAAATCGAAGCTTCTTATCAAATCCCCGAAGTCCCTTGAAGTGATAGTTTCAGATACTGTATATCGCGAATCGAACACCATCCGAGATACCGGAAGAAACTTTCTTCTCTCAGCTTCTAGAGATAGAATTTAGACGGTAGGAAGGAAGAGAGAAAGAGAAAGAGAAAGAGAGAGAGAGAGAGAGAGAGAATATGGCTACCGATCGAAGCGTAAAGGGCGAGAGATAACGAGGGTGGACTTTAACGATTCTGAACAAAAAGTAGGGAGAGTGGATAGTAATGGGGAAGGGGAGTCGGACAGAGGGGAAAAAAAAAAAGCGAATAACATTACTTGGGGCATTTTACCGACTCTTTAAATTGCTTCCTTGTTGTTTGTACAACCATTGCCTCTAGCATTCAATTATTATAGTACGATTAGGTATGTATTAGAAAAAAAAAAAAAAAAAAAAGAAAAAGAAAAAAGTAAAAAAGAAGATGTTCAAAAAAGATCTATATTAATTCTACGATTACAATCGGAATTCTACCAATTGTTATAAGCCAATACGATAAATCGGATTGGATTATTTTGTAATTGAATTTTGAGCTTTTACTTTATTCTCCTTTTTTTGTTACTTAATCAACAAGCTAAGATCCAAATGATAATGGCAAACAAGGGGCATCGATTTTCTCCCGATCTTTGCATTGTTTTCACGAGTCACGATTATTTTCGAAAAGCAATTCTCGGGGCAAAGGTGAGCCTTCTGTAATCTGATTTAGGAAGTATTCGCTAGAGATAGGAGAGAAGAGAAAAAGAATATATATATATATATATATACATAGTAAAAGAGAAAGAGAAAAAGAGAGAGAGTGAGAGAGAGAGAGAGAGAGAGAGAGAGAACTGAAATAGGCTTAACAAGAGAAGACTTGGAAAGCCGATAAGCAGGCACATAGTAAAAGTGTACGAGTGCGAGAGACATAGATAGATAGAGAGAGTTCGCTTTCATCGACTCAGACGTAGTCATCAGCTGAATTGCTTTCTTTTTGTCGCGAAGCACTGGATATGTTTGTGAAGTAAGAGAAGGAGAGAGAGAGAGAGAGAGAGAGAGAGAGAGAGAGAGAGAGAGAGATCATCAGATAGATATCATCTTTTTCGTTGAATGATAGTCGATAATGTAGATTGGCAGTAAGTTCATGCGCAATAAACTCTAGCGGTCGAGATTCATGGAGTTCTGATAAACTGAGTTTCTTTATGATTTTCTCTCTCTCTCTCTCTCTCTCTCTCTCTCTCTCTCAAATGAATACAAATACTTTCACATTTTTTTTTTCTTCTACTTAATCAATTATTGTTTTACTTTCTATGTTATACTTAAACCATTATCTCTATTATTATCAATGTTATAAAAGATATATTTGATTTAATGGTAATTCGTTCGTATTTTATAAATGTCTTAAAATTTTTTTATTCTCATATATATATTTGTTTGTTATTATTGAAGGAATACGTACAGTATATTGTTTATTCAAGTATGATTGTTTGCCTGAGAAATCTTTTCGATCTGTAGATATTGTTTGTCAATATTTGCTTAACTCTACATTTACATGTATATGTAGCTTTCATTATTCATTGGGATTAGTTATAGATCGTAGTAGATTAATATTGATTCGTTTAACAATTATTGAATATAGAATGAAGAATTTTGAAAGTGAAATAAGAAAGGAAAAAGAAGAAAAAAAAAAAAGAGAAAGAAAGAAAGAAAGAAAGAAGAAATGAAAAATATTAATGACAAAAAAATCTTGAACATTTGCATAAAAAAAGAAAAAAAAAGAGGAAAAAACATATGGAAATATTATTATCCATTAATTTCTATGTCAAATGAAAACGACGACACATTTAACATCACTATAGTTTTTAACGTATCGATGTTATTATACGAAAGTAATAAGCTGTCTCAAAGATCGGATAGCTATTTCGATAAAAAGATTCGCAGACGGTATTCCCATTCAATTGAACGACCGCAACGCGACTTCTTATCGTTTTCACATATACACATGTACGCACCACAAACAGAGAGATATACGTACATACATACATACGTAAATACATACATATAGATACTACATATTATTCTACATATTACACTACATATTACATACATAAATATATACATGCATATATACATACATATATAGCGCACAGACACACAACATACATAATATAGTTATAGAGAAAAAAAAAAAAATAAATAAATAAATAAAAAGGAAAAAAGAAAAAAAGAAAGAGAAAATGAAAATAAATATCGTTCGATTTAGAAAAAAATAAATATTGAAGAAAAGATTCACCTTGACAAACGACGTACACAAGAGAATCGTGTTGGCAACAGGCATTTAAATAAACTGCCGGCCAGTTGGATAGTTTCTGAACTGTTTCTGCTAGCTTTTCTCTTATCTCATTCAACGATGTCCCAGGTTACCAACTGCAATAGTCGTCCTCGCGAAAAGTAAACCGTATTATTTGTCATGAGTCAGTCTATCTTCCTCATACCCTTCCTTTCTCTCTCTCTCTCTCTTTCTCTCTCACTCTCTCTCTCTCCCTCTCTCTCTCTCTCTTCCTATTTCGTGAAACTTCATGAAAAGTCCGTCGTCTCGCGATCAAAATATATGAAACTTGTACGTGTATGTACGAGTAAGTGAATATATGTATATCCGCCACGAGTCAGTGACTGTATTATATTTATTATGAATTAACTGAAGTATGGTAAATACTTGAAAATTATTTATTTTAATGTAATTTCATAAACGTTTTAATGCTTATTAAATGTACGATGTAATTATCAGTCTAACGCTAGATAAATTAATATAATTTTATACAATAAATTAAATATATTATCGTTTTCAATTTTAACAATCGATTGGTCAATTTTATTCATTACTTTTTGCTTCTTTTTTAAGATATATATTGAAAAATAAATAAATAAATAAATAAGAAAAAGAAAATATTTATTAATATCAATTTTTATTATCATCAACAATGGTATACTTATCTAACTCTTTTTTCAATTAATGTTACATAATCCTATTAGAACTCTTATGTGAACGTGTGTATATATATATATATATATATACGCTTATCCATTTTTATAAATGCACTTGTACAGGAATGTGTAGAGATGCGTGTTTGCGTGTATATGTGTGTGTATCTATGGCTTTCTCGAGGTCACTGCTCGCAGAAAAGCTATAGAAGAGAGGAACGAGAGCGGAGAAAGCAGAGGGATGCTTGCATTGAATCTCGCAAAAGTGAAGTGAAGGAACACGTCGATTGCAGGCCGCCGGCTGCGAGAGTCATCTCCATGCACGGAAGCAAGGTGCATCGCACGAAAGAGGAAACATAATATCTTCCTTCGTTGTAGAGTCTAGGAAAATGGAGAATAAAAACGTATTGGGAGAATAGAGATTTGAAAGGAATCAAATTCTTTTTTTTCTTTTTTTTTTTTTTTTTGATTGAATCTTTTAAGTTCTAATATATTTAAAAATAGAAATTCCAGAGAAATATGTCATCGTAATGATCGACTCTAAATCGATCATTATACGATGATCAATACTATATGCTGCGATAAATATTATAAAATAAAATAATAAAAGTAATTATTATGTAGGGCAAAACGTTTTGTAAGAATTACTAAAAAAATGTAATTTGTTTGAAAATATTGTTAGATTAATATTCGTATGTATTTAAAATATAAAATTAAATCTATTTGATTATTTATTTATATACGAGTAATACAGATCGTGTAATAAATAAGAGCAACTCTTTTATTTTTTTTCCTTTTTTTTCTTCTTTTTTTTTTTTCTTTCTTTTTGTTTCCTTTTTTTTTTCAACGCTACATCTATTGCAAATACAATTAGATAATAATAGCTCACGGTGTATTGTTTCGAATAATTTTATAAAATCAAGTAAATTGGATGGATGGATATACATTAAAAAAAAAAAAAAAAAAAAAAAAAAAAGAAAAAAAAAATTCTTTTTACGAATCTATTCATATACAAAATATACAAAATCATTTCTCGAATTTTGTTCATACGGACGGCTGCGTATGCAAATTCGTTTTGGTTCCCAACACATTCCTTCGATCGACAAAATATCTTGTAATACTTTTCTTAGTATTACGCTGACAAAGATCGTACACCACGGGCGCTTAAATTCCCTCGATCGGATCATGTATTATTTCTCTTCGAATTACGATGGTATTTCGAGAATACGAGTATCCGATCGTGATCGAAATAAAATCAGAAAAGAAATATGAAAAAAATCGGTGTAGAGAATGAGGATGGGAGGAGGAGGAGGAGGAGGAGGAGGGGGTGGGGTGAGAGGGCAGTTAAAAAATAAAGTAAAATGCGTCGATTCAATCGCATATCTTGGCACATAAGAGTTATGTTACACACAAATGGACACACACCACTAACCACACACATACATTACACATTACTACATCGCATTTAAACAACGCACATGCGCACACGTACAGAAATGTGGATATGAACGTGACGTATGGCAACCACGTTCGGATACGACGTTTTAATATAAATTAAAGTCGGCTTTAAACTCAGCACGCGCGCGCGCATGAGAGAGAGAGAGAGAGAGAGAAAGAGAGAAGGAGAGAAGGAGAGATATGTACAACGAAATAAAAGTGGCAAGTTTAAACGCAATTATCGGCCAGTGGCGAGAAATGCATGCTGTACTGCATGCTGCCTTTTTCGTTGAAAAGTGGAGAGAGAGAAAGAGAGAGAGAGAGAGAGAGAGAGAGAGAGTGAGAAGTGAGAAGAGTGGGGGGGGAAGTCTAAAGTTTGACATACGTTAACCTTCGGAGTTCTGTATTAAACACATGTATTTATCCATATTGAAATTTTCTTATATCAATATTATGCAGAATTGGTATGCACGATGGTATGGTGGTTAAGTTTAATTAGAATTAATTAAAATATATTGATATATTAATTAGAATATATTAAAATATGTTAATTAGAATTAATATATTTTGATACGTATAAATTTTTTTAAAACGTTTCGATAGCGAACGTTCTAATAAAATCTACGAAAATGACGAAAATCGAGAGTCTCGCTGCTCGATTTTTTGAAAAGCAAATAAAAAAATAGTTGATAAGTTAACTTAGAAGTTTTATAATAATGCAACTACAAGTAATATTTTATCTTTCTTTTCCTTCTTTCTTTCTTTCTACCTTTTCTTTTGTCCGTTTTTCTTTTCTTTTTTTTCTTTTCTTTTTAATTCTTTTTAATCGAAATACCAACCCCCGCGATACTTTCACGAAAAAGTCTGGAAAAATTACTTGTTTTTTTCTTCTTTCCTTTTTTCTTTTTTTTTTTTTTTTTTTTGTTTTTTGCTTTTAGTATTTTACAATGAAGAAGAATAATGAAATAATTTTCGTGCAATGATAAAAGTTTCTTTTTCATAGAATAATTTTTAAAAATCTATTATATATGTAAATTCACATCCAGACTTTCATACCATTAATAATCATTTCAAACCAAATCATAACCATTTCAATCAATCGTATACCGATGTATATTACGTTTTTAAGAAAATTGAAATGATTTACAAGAAAATTAAAGTCATCATAGAACCCTAAGATCTAATTTTTGTCTATTTTATGTATGTATATATATATATATTTTCACTATTCGCAAATCTACTTTTCACGTGCATATGAATCGAAATAAGAGAAAACAAGAAATATGAACATTAGTCGATGATATGGCACATTGCGAAGATACAAGATATCTGCTTGCAGAAATAACTAGAACGTGAGAAAGAGAGAGAGAGAGAGAGAGAGAAAGAGAGATAGCATATTCATTTCTTTCTCTCTCTCTCTCTCTCTCTCTCTTTCTCTCTCTCTCTCTCTCTCTTTCATACATATTACTATTCCTCAAGCTACCGTTGCAAAGGGTATCAGCATGTCGTGCTGGAGTGTTCTACCTTTCCTAAATCACAACGTGAACATATATGTATATATGTACTTACATGCAACATATAGGGTGTTTTCTTTATCTCATAATGTTGGAATATCTCATGAGAGATTGAATCTATCAAAAATATGATTTTACAAATGTTGTTTCGTATCAAAGGGGGACATCACATCGGGGCTAAATTATTTCTTTTTTTACAGTTCGAATTGTGGGAAAAATTTCAAAGTCGGCTTTATTTTTTCTTCTAATGAAACCATGTATATATATATATATATATATTGAGACGAATTTATAATACTTAGCATATTTAGAATACTTTACATGACACCTTTAGGCGAGAAAAAGAAAGTTCATAAAAATTCGAGCTATTGAAGCCAAATCAAATAATTACCGAATCATTTTTTTATCAATGATAAAATTAAACGATCTAAAATATTTGCACACGCATTAACTCGTGTACATTCATGTTCGTGCAAGCGCGTAAACGCATTAATGGATTGTAATATTCGTCATGCCGAAATCATTATTATTTCGCATTTAAATAATTTCTGAAAAGAAAGAAGAAAAGAGGATGAAAAAAAAAAGGAAAAAGTAATGGTTTGTACCGTACGATGTTTCGGTCAAACAATATTTGTAAATAAGAATATTTTTTTTTATAAATTCACTTTCACGAAATATTTCAACATTGTGAGTTAAAAGAATCACCCTCTATATATAATAACTTATATCTATATATATATATATATATATATATATATATATATATATATATATATATATATATACGTTTGGCTCTAATATACATGTAAGTAGTCATGTTTATGTTCGTTCGCCGTCGCATGTGGAACTTGTCATTAATGCTTCTCTCTCTCTCTCTCTCTCTCTCTCTCTTTCTCTTTCTATCTTCACCCTCCCCTTTCTAATCCTGTAACTACGAGAGAAACGCTCTTCTATGAACATATTCCGCCATTTTACACATTACTGATATTTGCCGACATGAACACGACCACCCCACTATCGTCGTTCCATGATCGTTCTTGTGATAAAATGTCCCATCAGAGAAATAATTAAATTCCTTCGCTCTTATTCGCGCTATCCATCTTCCTTTTTATTTTATATTTGTCTTTGTTCTTTCTATTTTCAAAACGTACTGATATTTTGCAGTGATATTGAAATAATTGTTTCTTGATGTTCCCAAGCATTCTTTTTGTTAATTATATCAAAAAATTAATACACATATATATATATATATATATATATATATATATATACATATACACATACACGCACACAGTTTTATTTAGAAGTTAGTTGACAAAAATGTATTATTATTGTAAACAGATTCAATTTAAACTTTCATTCCTTAAATAGATAATATTAAATACGGTCTTACCCATAGATCTTATTTCTGTATTGAAAATTCATTGTAAATGAAATAAAATATTTAATATATATTAGAGATATTTTATTTCAATTTTTAAATGTTATCTGTATTGGTTTAACTTTTTGTTCGAAATAATAATAGTAATAATAATAATAAATAATAATAATAACAATAATAATAATAATAATAATTTTCTAATTTATTATTATTATTATTATTATTTCTTTTTTTTTTTTTATCAATTAACTTATGTACCATTCTATGTATTACAGTTGTTAAGATTTGCAGATTTCAAACTTGTGTGAACTCCGATTAATTGCAATACTTACTTTAATCCTTTTTTTTTTATTAAAATCGATAGTAATACTGTTCATGTTTATTTTTTTTTTCAATATTTCTATCGACACAACATTTATAAACATTTGCAATAATAAATGTTACCGCATAAGAATGATGTAGCTTCTTTTATTAGGATGTTTAAAATTTTCATAAATTTTGTTTGGAGTTGATCAGCAAACATGTTACGATTTTTTTCGAGTAATAAGAGTTAGAATTAAAAAAATACAAAATAAGAAAAAAGCATAAAATAAAGAGGGAGAAAGAGAGATAGAGAGATTGAATACGATAAGAATTTTATGTCGAATTGGATCGGATTCGTTTGAATTAATTGATAACTACTACTCTCTGTCTCTTTTTATTTAATGAAAGCTATCGAACGTTTTCTATTGACATTTGCTTATCGATTCTCATTATTATCGGAATTACGGTATACCGCTGTTATGTATTAATGTTAATAACACAGCTTATACCGATTAGCCATTGGCGAATCGAGAAACGTTTCGGCGAAATGAGAAAACTTTAATAAAATACATTTTAAAGCTTACTTTCGTCATAAGCCCATAGATCTGGGTCATTGGTGAATTATTTAATAACAACGTATAAACGTTTTAAAACATCAATTTTTTATTTTTTTTTTTTTTTTTGTAATTTCCTGTCTTTCAACATGGTCAAACTTATCATTCCTTTTAAAAGCTGAAGTAATTTTTTTCTTTTTTTTTTTATGTGAATATATTTTTTTTTAACGCAAATATATATATATATATATATATATATATTTAAAAGTTTAATTTATTTTATTATCATTTATTGATATTATAATAGATATCTTTTTTATACAACTTAAAGAAAGATACCATAGAAAAATTATTATTAATCAAGATCGTATAATACGCTCATTGCATTGTAATTATTTATTTATTCTTTGTTTCTTTTTTTTTTCATTTACTCTCTGTCCCAATTATGATTTATTTATAATAATTTTAATATCTCCTATACGTATGTATATATAGTTTGCAAACAATTTTTTAATGAAATCGTCCTAACTAATTTGTTTCATTAACTAAATGAAATGTCATTGTGTCTGAGATGGCTCAAAATTTTTAGAGAAAAATACTATCGTCACGTTCAACTGTGACCTTTCCTAATGTTAATGTTTAATTAATTAAATCGATCAAAGAAAAATGAAAAAAAAAAATAAATAAATAAAAATAAAAAGAAAAAATATTTCAACCAAATGATTTAACTATACGAATTTCTCGTAATTCGTTCGTTTGTTGATAAAAAAAGTTAGGTTATTAATAATAATAATAATAAAAAAGGAGAAAAAGTAAAAAAGAAAGAAAATAAGGGAGATGATAAAAATAAATAAGAAATTATTATGAATTAATTACAATGCGCGTGGGTTCGATGAACGAAATAAAAAAACAGTGTCTATTAAAAATCTATTTAGAAAGATTAAAAAAAAAAAAAAAAAAGAAGAAATGAAAAAAAAAAAATAAAAATAAAAGAAAAAACTTAGATACAACATTCGGCACGTAATCGTATAAATGCAAAGTGAAAAGTAAAGTGTGTATACGTAGAAAAGGACAACTCCACAAAAGTAAACTTTTCCATTTAGGAAAAACCAAGGGTGAAAAAGTTTGGTAGGATGGACGACGACAAAGGAGAAAGAGAAAGAGGAGGAATAAGAATAAAAATAAGAAGAGAAGGAAGAATAAGAAGAAGAAAAGAAAACGTGGCGAAAAGTATGTCGCTAGTGTTGTTAACGGATCTTTCCTTTTCACATTCTCGCTAGAACATTGAATAACACCAAAAGCTAAGGGGTGGGAGAGAGAAAGAGAAAGAGAGAGAGAGAGAGAGAGAGAGAGAATTTCGACTTCTCGAAGGCATCACGTCGCAACAACGTACTATCACTTGAACTTTCCATTAAAACTTCAAGTGTCTATTGTCCAGCAAACTTAAAGCTCGACCGCAACATAAAAAACAAGTAATTTTCAACGAATGTTTTTGTGTTATTATCTTTACGAATATATCATGATGCGTTCCTAAGAACGATATAAAGAAATTTCAAATTTGGAGTAGTTCTTTCGTTTTTTTTTTTTTTTTTTTTTTTACTGTAAATATATTCTTCTTTACTTAAATATATATATTTCTTTTTCTATCAATACAATACATTGTTATCGATCAATGTTTAAAACTTTATACGTACATATATATATATATATATATATATATATATATATATATATATTCTTATGTAGGTATATTTTATAGAAAATTTTTTTTCAGTAAAAATTTTTAGTAGATATTTTAAAACAAACTTTTTTTTTCTCTTCTTTCAAAAATCTTCAGTAGACATTTTAAGTAAAATGTTTTTTTATATTTTTTTTTTTTTTAGTAGAAAATTTTTAATAAACAAACCTCAAGTAAAACTTTTTCTTATGTTTATTTTATAGTAAAAATATTTAATGAACATTTTAGATAACAGATTTTCTTATATTTTTTTTCGTAAACATTTTTATTAAATATTTTAAATATAGATAAAACATTTTCATATATTTTTTTAAAATAAATACTTGTATTAAAAATTTTTTTCAAGTAAAACATTTCGACATATATATATATATATATATTTATTTATTTATTTATTTATTTATTTATTTTCATACTTAATGTAATATTTTTATAAGATATTTTTTTTTAATCCGAATTATAACAAAATAAAATCTTTAAAAAGCTCGATGTTGGAGAGTCACAATTGTTTAATACACCTCACTTAACTCGATTCTCTGACGAGGAAAATATTAAATAAAGTCAATCAGGGTTGGTCCAAGTACTGTCATAGGCCGTGAAGCGAGATCATCGTTGTTCCCGATGATTTTATTAACGGGTCAAGGCCCTTACTCTTTTCAAAGTTTAGAGAGTGTTAAATACTAAACCGAGCCATTCGGTAAATTTTCGTCGTGTAATGAAGTTAAAGCTGACGTACGTACGTACTATAATACTCTCTCAGATATTTTACCACGGAATTTTTAACGTCGAACTCCATTTTTTTCCTTCGTATTTTCTTGTAACAACCTTGTTTCTCGATTGAACGTTAATTTTTATTTGTCGGAGAGAACTTTTTTATCAATTTTTTTTTTTTTTTTTCACGTCGACGTAATTTTTTTCTTCATTAATTAAACAACTTGTTTTTACAACGAACGACATCGTAATGTCAATTATGAAAAGATAATTTATTCATTAATGAAAAAAAAAAGATAAAGATTAAATTTAATTGAACGAATCAATCATTCTTATTAATTATTATATAACAGTTAAATCGTGTAACGATTGGTTCTAATCAGTCATTTTAATGATTAATTTCATTGATTTACTTTTTCGTTATTCAATATCAAGTGTCTTAGATCGAATTCTTTTTTTTTTTTTTTTTTGAAAAAACTGTTGATTGGGATTGAAGATCAAATTATAAAGATCGAACATTGCATGCCAATTGAATAATGGTATGATACAAGAATCGTGCCAGCTGTCGAGCTTATGACGCTTATATCTTCGTAAACTGGTAATATCGTAATAGTCGATGATGGAACACTCGGCTTGGGTCAATTGAAAAAAATAACGTAAAACCGCACTGACCGCGACGTGATTGTGCAAATCGTTAGGAAACTTTATAACGTAAATTAAAATCTGGAAAAATAATATCTAGTATTATATGAAAACTGGAAAAATTGCAATATGTACAATATATAAAATACTATTGAATATATATATATATATATATATATATATATATATATATATATATACATAATATTGAACATATATATACTTGTGCGTAACGAATTTCACAATAAACGAATTTTCCAAACAATACAAACAATTGTTTAGAGTTTTAACTATCTCGGCTATTATTTTTTATGTATTATTTCCAACTAAATAATTTCTATTATTTCTTGTTCTCTTTTTACTCTTTTTTTTTTCTTTCTTTTTTTCTTTTTTCTTTTTTTTTTTTTCTTCCTTTCTTTCGAAACACCGCCAACTGAGTTTTATCTTAACATGAACGTTTTAAATTGCAAAAAATAAACGAAGAAATGCAATTATCATCGCAATCTTTCTCATTTTGCGTACTACATTTTTTTTTCTTCTATTTTTACAATCAAGAAGATATTATGAACTTAAAAAAATATTTTAACTGTGCGAGAAGCGAAGCATTTTTTCAGTTTAATAATTCATCATCTGTCAGCAAACTGTCGTTTGAATTCTTTCTCTCTCTCTCTCTCTCTCTCTCTCTCTTCTTCTCTCCTTTTCTCTCTTTTCTTTTTTATCTTTATATAGTAGTATACCACATGAGACAAGAAAATATAGGAAAAATCAAGACAGCTAGGACTTATCCGTTTGCTGTCGAACCTTCGTTTCGCATTGGAGACCTTTCAAAGTCGTTTCTCAACTTGGTATTTCGTACTTTGATCTGAGAAGAATAAAGTACTTTCTCTCTCTCTCTCTCTCTCTCTCTCTCTCTCTCTTTCTGTGGGCCTGGTTTACCACGGCATCGAGTTCTTTATCGAATCAAGCGAAGCGAATTCGTGCACGTCATGGTGTGTCCTCTCTAACGTAAGGAGAGAGAAAAAAAAAGAATTCGTAATCTTGAACGTTGCGTTGAACGTTTTAAAAAAGGAAATCATCGTGTATCGAGTAAGAAAAAAAGAGATAAAATCTGTGTGTATGTGTGCGAGAGAGAGAGAGAGAGAGAGAGAGAGAGAAAGAGAGAGACTAATTTTTTGGTGCCATAGACATTACTTTTGCATTCGCTTAAAATTTCAGTTCCTGAGTTTTCATCATGTCCACGAAAGTATAGTCGAATGATTCGTCGAATATTCTGTCTGTCTGCAAAAGAATTTTGGCAAGTCGCCTATACGCACCCACTCTCTCTCTTTCTCTCTCTCTCTCTCTCTCTCTCTCTCTCTTTCTCATTCACTCTTTTCTCATCTTATTTGTATCCCTGCATGTTCCTCATCTAGAAGAGTTCACTTTAATATCAACCGCGAACTTTTTCCCTTGTCGATAAAAAAAGAAATAGAGAGAAAAAGAGAAATAGGAGGGGAGAGAGAGAGAGAGAGAGAGAGATAAACTCTTTGAAAATATCTCATAACACGAAAAATCAACTTGGCAGATATAAAAATGTCATAATCTTTGTCGTTTCAATCCAACGAAAGTGCTTACCTGCATATATGTGTACGTATCTGCAAGTGAGTAATTCGCTTATTCGCAGAGTTGGAATAGTTCTTTCTTTTTTACTTTTTTTTTTATTTTTCTTATATTTTTATTTTTTTTATTTTTTATTTATTTTTTTTTTCACGTATAAAACCGTAGAAACCACGCCTCTCCTCTTGGTCGTCAACTAAAGGACGAAGAAGTTTTGCAGTACGAAATTAATTTAAATTTTCTGTTCTTCTTTTTCTCCCTTCTTTCTTTCTTTCTTTCTTTCTTTCTTTCTTTCTTTCTTTCTTTCTTTCTTTCTTTCTTTCTTTCTTTTTTTTCTTTTCATTTTTTTGTTCACATGGCTGGTAATTAATTTCATTTAAATTTAACGCGAGACCGGGCACTTTGTGAAAGTCGTTGTTACGTTCGCGGAAACGATGCACGAAAAAGATCGTATAGTCGAACGAAGGAAGGATAGGATCGAAGGAGAAGGAAAAGAAAAAGGGGAGAAAAAAATGGATGGGGAAAGAGAGAAAGAATATTTTTTTCTCTTCCGTTGATTCCAATTTATCCAATGCAATATCTTTTCTTCTTCCTATAGTGAAGAATCACAGCGATCACATATCTTTTTGATAAAATAAACTTGGTTGTAAACAATAAGAGAGAAAGAGAGAGAAAGAAAGAAAGAAAGAAAGAAAGAAGGAGTGAAATAGAGAGAGAGAGAGAGAGAGAGAGAGAGAGAGAGAGAGAGAGAAAGAGAGGAAGAATGAAAAACGCGTTTGACCGAAGATGGAAACCGTTTCCTTACGCACCTCGAACTCCAACTAAAAACAAACAACGGAACAAACGAACGAACGAATGAACGAATGAACGAACGAACGAACGAACGCCTGGTTCTTTTTACTTTAACTTTTAAACGAGCACACGATCCCTCAGTTTCCTTTCAAAACGAAATCAAAGATACTCTTCTCTCTTTCCCTCTCTCTCTTTCTCTCTCTCCCTGAAGATATAAGGTAGACGATAGCCGGACGGAAAACGTTAACCTTATAATTTCACCTTCTCCCCTCTCTCTCTCGCCCTCTCTCTCTCTCTCTCTTTCCGTTTTATTTTTTCTCTTTGCTTCTTTGCCTTCCTTTTTTTTCTTTTTTCTTAAACGTTCCAAGTTTTTCTTATACACGTTGAACCTTAAGAGCATCGTTCAGAGGAGAATTCAGAAAGAAATAGAAGAGTAAAGCTGATCTCTGCAAAAAGAGAGCTTCTCTACTCTTTGCGAATAAGCAAAAAGGAAATGTCCGACCGAAAAGGTTTTCGCTTTTCAATGAAGAGGAGAGAGAGAAACAGAGAGAGAGAGAGAGAGAAAGAGAGAGAGAGAGGCGAAACCATTTATCAGTCTCTAGAATTTTTTTCGAACTAGCTTCGCGAGAATTTCACGCGAGCTGGAAGCATTCATGTAATGAGATATAAGCGATAATACTCGAACGCTTTTCCACGATGTTTTGCCTCGCTTCACTTTTCTTACCAATTTCTCTCTCTCTCTTTCTCTTTCTCTTTCTCTCTCTCTCTCTCTCTCTCTCTCTCTCTGTCTTTCTCTTTCTTTCTCTCTCTTTCTCTCTTTCTTTTTTTTTCTTTTTTCTCCCTTCCTTTTTTCTTTTTTTTTTTTCTTTTGCTTCTTTTTTTCTTCCACCATCTTAACTCCTCGCTCTTTACATTCTCCCTTGCTCCTCACCGTCCCTCCCTATCTCGCCACGCCTCCCCGTCTCCTCCAAATTCACCACTCTACTATACACTCTATTTTTTCTCATCCTCGTGTTCTCTACGAGTCTTCGTTCGTCCTCTCTTAACCATCTTCTTTACTCGTTACTGTTTCTCTTCGCGATAAGCCCCACGTCGTCGTCGTCGTCGTCGTCGGCCTCGTCGTTGTCGTCGACCTCGTCGTCGTCGTCGTCGTCGTCGTCGTCCTCGTCGTCGTCGTCCTCGTCGTCCTCGTCGTCCTCGTCGTCGTCGTCCTCGTAGTTGTTGTATGTGTGCAGGAACTCGTCGGTTGGTAGGAAATGGGCACGTCAAAAAGAGGAAATTAAACAGAAGACGGATAAACAGCCAAGATTAATGCCGCCTACGTGAACGATCTCTCTCTCTCTCTCTCTCTCTCTCTCTCTCTCTCTTTCTCTCTCTATCAGTTTTCTCTTTCTCAATGAATACTTTTTGAACGAAAGTTTCTCGCAGTGAGATTGATTATCTTTAAATACAATCAATAACATGAGGATCATTCGGTAAAGTAAATAATAGATCTATTATGTTCCAAAAGATCATTAAAAATATATAATAGAGAGAGTTTAGATCGAGTATATTTCATTGCATTCATTCAAAATGAAATGAAACGAATGAATCAATAATTGATCGAAATAATCGAGAACGATTGAAATCGTTTCTTGGGATGATGGGAGATTCATTTAAAGAAAACAGGATTATGTACTACACATTTTTTTTCCTTTTTTTGATTCGCTCGTAAACAATTTTTTTTCTTAAATATCGCCGATTAAAATTGATAAAGCAAGTAGATTTATTGATATAATTGCTAGAGAAAATAGACATTACTTTTACGCGTTCGTTCGTTCGTTCGTTTCGTTCATTCACAAGAAATTAAAAAGAATTTATGAATCATTAATCACAAGATGTTGAAATGTTTCTCGAGATGGAAATTTTTTCAGATAAAACAAACGTATTACGAACTTATTCGTTCATTCATTCATTCATTCATTCATTCATTCATTCATTCATTCATGCATACATGCATCCATTCATTCATTTATCCATTCACTCATTTATTCAATCATTCATTCATAAGATTGTCCAAACGTTTCTCGAGATGGAAATTATTTTTAAGAAGATAAGCCTATTACGAACTTGTTTATTCATTCATTCATAAAATATTTCACAAACCGTTATTTAAAGTTCCTTAAACTAAATAGGCCTTCCATACGTTTGTCCATTCATTTATTCATACATTCATAAGATATTTAACAAATCGGTGCTAAAATCACCCAGCCCTATAAACATATATCCATTACTCTTTTCGAAGATTCAAAAAAAAAAAAAAAAAAAGAGAAAATAAGAAGGAAAATAAAAACGAAGAAACCAACAAAAGAAGAAGGAAAGAATAAAAGGGGATAAGACGCGAGCGCAACGGAAAATTCAATCTTTGTCCAAGGTGTCCTTGTATGAAACAAAAACAAAAAAACAAAAACAACAAAAATTTAATTGGACGATTCATACACGTCATCCTTGTAGTCGTCGTAGTCGTTATTGTTGTTGTTGTTGTTGTTGTTGTTGTTGTTGTTGTTGTTGTTGTTGTTGTTGTCGCGGAATACCACGAATATCATTACCAGGATGCTCGACTTTCTTACGTTCTATTTTCGTTTACGTTCCACATTCTATAGAAGTACAGGCAAGCGGCAAGCAGGCAAGCGTCAAGGTAATTACGAGAAGGGAGATTCTCGAATCGCTTTTCAAAGTCATCGATGCTCGGCCCTCCAATGCTCATCCTGTGGTCGTTTGTGTATGTGTATGCGGAGTCAGGAAAGGGTGGGGGCCAGGGCGCGCGCGCGCGCGCGCGCCCTCGCCCGCATGCACATCAGCTAACTAACCAACGAGCAAGCAAGCAAGCAAGCAAGCAAGCAAGCAAGCAAGCAAGCAAGCAAGCAAGCAAGCAAGCAAGCTTAGCTAGCTAGCTAGCTAGCTAAGCGACTAGCTTTGCCAGTTCACTTGGTTAGCAGCTAGCAAAGCAACGCGAATGAAGAAGAGAGGATCATATAAGGTTGCGGTTTGTTTCTCGTCGTCGGTCGAGGTCGTGGCTAGCGGTTTTCGTTCGGCCACCAACCGGTTTCCTTCTACTTCTTCTTTCTTCTTTATTCTTCTTCTTTCTTCTTTATTCTTCTTCTTTCCTCTTCTTCTTCTTCTTCTTCTTCTTCTTCTTCTTCTTCTTCTTCTTCGTCTTCTTCTTATGGCTGCCACTGACGTCATCCTACCTGCTTGCGATTTTAAGGATACTGAAGGACGAACTGCTGGGCAGGTGAAAAACTTTTCGGCGAGTAGTCCCTTCGTATCATCTTCTTCATCTTCTCTCGTCTTATTCGTCTTATTCGTCTTATTCCGTCCACTTATTCCTCATCTCATATTTCATCGAAATTCATACTGAATTTCTTTTTCTCACAGCTCGCTTATTCTTATTATATATTTTTAAGAACTTTAAAAATATTTTTTAACATCTTTTAACTTCCCATCACGATTACAAATTAAGTAATTTAATTTATGTATTTATTAAAAATTATTTTCTTTTATTATAGTTTATTTAATACTGGATGGATTTCGATTTTAAGATGATAGATAAAAATGTAATATATCGTCACAGTTGTAAAAAAATCAAAGCGAAAAATTTAATTTGTACGATAAACATTATAATTATTTTTTTCATGATAATGAAGATATAATTGCAATAAGATTTCTTGAATTCGAGAAGTGGCAAAATTAAAAATTTCTTATATTAGACAATATATGTATGTATATTACTCTTTTTTTTTTTTTTTTGGTACAATATTCTTCCGTATATTATTAATACGAATAAAAATCAATTGTTACATATTGTTTATCAAATTTCCCCTTCTAATTACAATTACTTTTTTTTGCGAAATATTCCAAATATTATTAACACGAATGAATATCAATTGTTACGTATTGTTTATTATACTTTCTCTTGTAATTACAATTATCTAATTCTCATAGATCAATCGAACAATTATTATTTATTATAATTTTTTTTCTTTATTTTATAAGACCAATGATATATATATATATATATATATATATATATATATATATATATATATATACTTTTGCTCGTCACTGTATAACACATACTTATGTATCATATCACTTGAAGAACGAAGATATAATATAAATACTTGTTTACTTTCGATTGACGTTCGATTTGTGAGAAAAGACATCGACGCGAGAAATCGGTGATAAAAGTTTTCAAAGATACTTATATTATGATAGAAGTGACTCGAAAAGTTTGGCAGAATCGACTATATCATCGATTCGACATTCGATGATCGGTACCCGGTCGTTCGTTTCTGTAAAGGTTCCCCAATATATAGATATACGAAGACGAAAGAGAAAGAAAAAGAGAAAGGAAGAACGGGAAAGAGAGAGAGAGAGAGAGAGAGACAGAAAGAACGAAGGAGAATGAGAGAGAGAGAGAGAGAGAAAGAGAGAGAAAGAGAGAGAAGTAGAATTCGTCGAACGTCTTGGGAGAACTTTTCTCATCGTAGAAAACGAAAATGTTCCAAGTTTTCACCACTTTTATACTTGACTTCTTTCTTT
>NC_062190.1:5933769-5996269 GCF_912470025.1 Vespa velutina | reverse complement strand
CTCCTGGAGAATTCCCTTTGAAATTATATACCCAAAGGAATACTTTCGTAATGTTGTCGCTTTTGTAACATGAAAAACAAAACGTACGATATGAACGGATCGAAAAAAAGAAAATGTAAGAATCAACAAAATTGCACACTCAGAGGAGTCCGACTTTCTTCGGTTTAATTAATTACTCCTTCGATAATTCTTCGTTATCTCACGTCGTCTTCTTGAGAAAATAAAGAAAGGAAGAAAGAAAGAAAAAAAAAGAAAAGAAAAAAAAAGAAAAAAAAAAAAAGATAAGAAGAAGTATATATCGTACGTAAGTATATCATACCTGAACGTACGTACGTAAGTAAGTATATCGTACGTGAACGTACGTAAGATTGCATAAGAAACAAAAATTAAGAAAAAGACAAAGAAAAAAAGAAGGAAAAAAGAAAAGAGAGAAGAGTATATGTATGCGTACCTTGACAACGAGACGATATTTTTCGATTCGCAAATTAATCACGAAGGCCTCGCAAGTATTATCGACTAATTAAAACGGTCCACGGTGCCACGCCTATTGCAAAAAATTTAAGATATATATTCTCTCTCTCTCTCTCTCTCTCTCTCTCTCTTTCTTTCTTTCTTTCTTTCTTTCTTTTTCTCACTTTTTTATTTAATTTTTTATCTCTCTCTCTCTCTCTCTTGTATGATTTTTCTCTTTTCTTTTTCTTTCTTTTAATGCTTTCACACCACGATTTTACTCGTCGTCCAGCAATCCATTAATTACACGCGCTTAAAGTCCAACAGGAGATAAATGAGACCAATCGAAAAAAAAAAGGAAGTGGAGCAGGTAGCATGGAAGAAGAAATCGGTGAGAAGGGGAGAGAGAAAGAGAGATAGATAGATAGAGAGAGAGAGAGAGAGAGAGAGAGAGAGAGAGAGAGAGAGAGAGAGAAAAGGAGTAAGAAGAGGAGAGTTAGCGAAGAGAAAGGGACTGCATTGATTTCATAATACAAACCAGAAGATTGTGTAAAGGGAACGGAAAAGGGGAGTAGGAAGAGGAGAGATAAATTCGTCGAGCTCGAACGATAGGGACGACGCGAGGCATTGTAGATTAATTGCTGATTTAATTACGGCCTGCCCCTAATTAGTCCGAGAGCAGCGAATCTTCGTTAAATAGCGCTTATGAACCGGTCGTGTACATAATTCCAACGTATTATGTATCCTAAGGAGAAAAAGTTGTGAAAGGAAAGAAAAAAGAATTGATAAAGATGGAAAGTGAATTAATTTAATACCGAAATAATCAATAATTTATTTGTTCGTTCGCTATTTCGTTTATATTAACGTATAAGTATAAATTTCACATTAGGCTAATATTAGACCATTAATACTTAAATAATATTTTAACGAAATAACAATCGATTATTGGCGATATTAGAAATAAATACATTTAATTTGAAAATTTTTATTAAAATGATTAGATTAAAAATTAGAATTAAAATTGATGTATTAAATTTAAAACATAATTGATAAATATAAACAATGTTCTTAGAGATATACGATAAATAAAATTTATTATTTAATTTTGATATCGTATTTTAATTATTAGATTCAATAATTGTTAAAATAAATTGCTTAACGATATAAATAAATATAAATAATGTTTCTCGATTGGATATATTTTTAAGTTAGGAAAGTTTTCTTTGAAAATTTGTCGTAAACAATCGATCGATCGTTCGATCGATCTGTAAAATAAAGAAATCCATTCGAAAATGGAAAAAGGATAAGACAACTGCTGTTCCAAATAGGAGAGGCTGGATTAAGAGCCGTAACAAGAATTCCTGAGATTCCAGCATCCGAGGATACTGTAGAGAGGTGTAGAATGAAGTGGGAGAGGTGGGAGGGGGGAGGAAGGTGGAGATGAAAGAGGAAGAGATCGAGAAGGAGAAGGAGGTCGAGGAAGAAGAGGGTGAGGCGGAGAAAGAGTAGTGAGAAAATGGAAGCAGAGTAGGAGTGTTGGGGTAGAATCGGTGATGTCGACGCACGAAATGAATTTTCTAATTAAGATTCGGTTGGATTACTCGTCGGTGGCTTGCTCTCTCAACCCTTTTATGAGATAATACTCCTCGCCGGCCGTTTCCTAATGAGTCCAAATTACGTCCTCGGTCGCGCTCGTTAATATAATGTGTACACACTTACATACGTAGATAAGTATATATATATATATACATATGTACATACATAGATACATATAAAAGATTATTCTAATCGGATTCTCATTTTCTTTTATTGTGATAGAAACGTGACGATTCTAAGACGTGACAATTATTTCGCAAATTAATTAAATTTCTATGATTAAAATTATAAATTTATTTTTTTATCTCTATATTTATTCTTAGTTTTTTTTTTTTTTTTTTTTTTTTTTTTTTTTTTTTTTTTTTTTTTTTTTTTTTTTTAATAGACAAATATCCTTTCTCTTAAAAAAAAAAAAAATCATTATTTCGAAGACAAATTTCATTAGAGAATGAAATAAATTTAAGGGAATAGTTTTTCTTTTTTATTTTTTTCTTTTTTTCTTTTTTTATTTTTTTTTTTTTTTATTTTTAATTAACATTGATGAACACGAATCGGACTTCTTTTTCTTTTTTTTTTTTTCTTCTTCTAAACATTTCTCCCATTATTATCTATGGCGATATGAAACGTTCAAATTTTACAATTTCTTCGATCTGTACGTAATAGTTTAATTTTATAATCGTTAGACGTACGTAAATCGATTATAATCAGGAATTCAATATTGACGAATATTTGACCAACGCAAATACTCGCAAATAATTTACGAAGGAGTAACGTTGTTTTCTAACGTAGCCTTCGTCGATCGTTAGACTTTATCGCGAATAATCTTGTCGTCCGACACGTGTACCACGATGCGTTTAACATTTAACCGGCTCTCGTTATGTTCACGCCATGTACAGTGTACCTCAATAATGCTGCCTGCTGGGAATGTCCTTGCTAATGACTATCGCATATCGTTTCTTATCCACTATGTTACAAAGAGAATATTGACTTGATTCTACCATCAAATTAAACGTACATCTAACCTTCGATGAATATTATACGTTAGAACGTAGCAATTATATAAAATATGAATAATAAATTCTATTATTAAAAATATTTCAATATACACGTGTATATGTGTGTGTATGTGTGTGTGGTATGTGAGTGCATACGCGCGCCCACGTATGTGTAATAGTAATACGATTAATTTCAGTGTATCTTATTTCAATCGATTCACTTTAATCAGAATAATTTTCTTCCCTCTTCATCGTTATTGTCGACTAAAATTGAACTTTGCGTGAGTGACAAAAAAAAAACATATCCTTTGATAAATAATTCGGTCCTCGATTATTCGAAATGAGAGTTATATCACGACGAAAGGACCACCACGTACAAAATATAAAATGTTAAACGACGTATAAAACGTAGGTCCATCGTAGAACGTTCATTATTTGAAAATGGGGAGATCCAGTCCTCGAAGAAATTTAAATCTACCCTTTGTACCGAGAGAAATAAATTTCGCGTTTCTCTGTAAAGAAAAAGAAAGAGAGAAAGAACGAATATCTTGTATCTCGTTTATTTAGATGAAGAAAACCACCATTCCGTTTCCCTTTATGTATAAATGTATGTATGTACGTATGTATGTATGTATGTACGTATGTATGTATGTATGTATTTACATAAATATTCCGTCTACAAATTCTGTAATTATGCTAGAAGGCATATGTCTTTGTTTGGAAGAAGAAAAAAATGGTGGGGTTGCAATGTCAGGTGACAAATAAAAGTTTTTTGCTCTTTTTTCATCTTTCTTTCTTTTTTTTTTTTTTTTATTTTCTCTCATTCCTCCTTCCTCGTCTCCCCCTTACCACCCTACGGCTTTTACTTTTTATCTTGCTCTTTGACAAGCATGTAATATCATGAGGTAGGATTTCCAAATGCAGGATACGTTTAACATACTGATGGTATATATACCTTGGGGAGTGGGCGAGAACTGAGGGGGTGGGAGTTTGGTGGGAGTGTGGTGGGAGAAGGGATTTAAATATTCTTATAGTAGAAATACTGGGAAATACGTTCATACTTTGCGAATATTTAAGTTTCTTCATTGTACATATGAAACAAAATACGTATATTATATCGAATATAAAAGAAGAGGAGTTTTTAAAGTACTCTTGAGAGACAACGGTAAACGGCCATTTTGAAAGCGACCGATGAAAGATCTATCTAAATAATCAAACGAAAAACATATATATATATATATATATATATATATATATATATATATATATATAGTCAATTAAATAACTCCTGCGAGTATTGTAATATCGATTGGACGGATTGTCAAGTGCTTCTTTTTTATACATTTGAAATAGATGTTTCTTTTTTTTCTCTCTCTATCTCTTTCTCTCTCTCCCTCTCTTTTTTTTCTATTTTTCCTTTCTTTTTTCGAATCGTTCGATTGAAAAATTTAGATAGAAGTTACGAAAGGGCAACGAAAGATGAATGTTTTAACAGGATGAAGAACTTTTATCGTTATCGATCGTTGATCTTTTACATCGCTCGAAAAAAGAAAAAATGTATGAATGAAATTGCATTTGATTATCAATGAATCGATTTTACACTCGTGAGTGAGTGAGTGAGTGAGTGAGTGAGTAAGTGAGTGAGTGAGGGCGCGCTTGCCCATGCACGCAATGTTACACTGATGTTCTATTAACCAATAGCAAAACAGAGAGACACGAATAAACGTAGAAGGTATTTCTCGAAACGAGAAATAAGATTTTCTCCTGTTGTTGCTGAGAATAATTAAGTTCAACCAATTAATCGTACAAGCGCGTACCCAATGAAATAAAGAGAGAGAGAGAGAGAGAGAGAGAGAGAGAAAGAGAGAAAGAGAGAGACAGTGAAAAGGTGGGAAGGAAGAAGAATAAGAGAGAAAAAAGGTTACTCAGTGTAGCTAACATTTTCTTCCTAGAGAAAATAAGAGAATAAAAATATACCTGGGTATCGTTCGAAATGAGTATATTTTTTTTTCTCTTCTTTTAAAACGTCAGAACGATGAGAACGAGGAAAGGAGAGAATGAAACAAAAATGCACAATCACGGCGCCAATTTTCGCCTGAGATTCTCTGAGAATGTTACGAAGGAGAAAGAAATAAAAATAAAAGAGAGAGAGAGAGAGAGAGAGAGAGAGAGAACATATCTAGTAGGAGGAAAGAAATTTTGGTTTCTTTTCTCTCTCTTTTTTTTAATTCGACGTAATTCTTTTTTTCTTTTTTTTTTTCTTTTCACTTCTTTTAAGTAAAAAGAAAGAGAAAGAGAGAGAGAGAGAGAGAGAGAGAGAGAGAGAGGGAGAGAGAGAGCTGTAGATTTTTTTCATATCAATTTTGAACGTTCTAAATGAGCTAAGATTTTCACATTTTGACTAAATTATTTTTCATCTTCCTTTCTCTCTCTTGCTTGTTTCTCTCTCTCTCTCTCTCTCTCTCTCTCTCTCTTCCTTTCTTTTTCTTTATCCTTTTCTTTCTTTCGGCTTTTAGCTTTTGATCTCTCCCTACCAATCTTTTTATTTACGGATACATACCGAAAGAGACGAGGTTGAGAAAAAGAATTATTTATTCCTATCGATGGTTACGGCTTATCTACGCCAGACGCCATTAAACCGTATAAAAAGTCACGTTCCTTTAGAGTCCCTTTGAGAAACTCGCGACTCGTACCAAAGCGAAACATATTTCGCGATTTCTCATGATCTCACGATATTTACCGCTTTAAGGAGCTTAACAGAATATACGTGAATACATACATGTATATATATATATATATATATATATATATATACATATGTATGCATGTATGTACGTTCACCGTTCTTTTATTACAATTAACAAAGAGAAAAATTGAACAAGTAAATAAAAGTCTGTGATTTTTTAAATTAAACAATACAGTATTATATGGATCGTTGGAAAAATTCTTTCAACGAAAATTCATTTTAATTATAGGACCAAATATTATATATTAAGTTTCTCTCGGTGTGTTCAATGATCAATAAGATTTAAATAATTTTTTCTTTTTCTTCTTTTTTTTTTTTTTTTTTGTAATATTACTGAATAACTCGATATAATCCGCAAATTTATGTATCTCGATGAATTATATTTAATTAATAAGAAAAATCTAAGAAATATTGATGGATATAAAGAAGAAGATCAGAGTAATTCAAGCAAAATGAGAAAGGAAATTATAGAAATTGATAAGTACATTACAAAATTTAAAATGTTTATCATGTATTTTCGTGTTATTGTGAATTAATGATATTTATTATTAAACAATATTGAACTTTTAAATTACACATTTTTATTACTTTTCGAAATCAAACTTTGATCCTTATATTTTTTTTTTCCAGTGTTCTTTTCTTTTCTTTTTTCTTTTTCCTGGATTTAAAACAAAGATTTCGACATTTCCTTTTCCTAAACTGATCCTACGTATCTCTCTCTATACGCTATATACGTTACGTAGTCACTAACTGCAGGATTACACGGACTTCTGTAATTTCGCGCGTGTCAGACTAATCCGAAAGTAATTCCACAACAGTCTGATAACTTCGGTTTACGGGTTCTCTAATGGATTCTGCTTCGATAATTGTAAACCTGTTACATACCTTCGAAGTCGGATGTGCTAGTTTCGCGTGCTTTTGATAATGTGGTCGTTAAACATCGTTGGCTCGATCAATGAAGGTCTTTCGAATTGATAGAGGAACTTCGAGTTAATTATAATTCAAAAGTTAAGTTAGTTTACAGCTTTCATCTTCTTTTTTCTTTTTTTCTAAATCGATCATCTCTCTCTCTCTCTCTCTCTCTCTCTCTCTCTCTCTCTCTCTTTCTTTTTCTTTTTTTGGTTAAAATCAAATTTGAAACTTGATAATTATTTATATATTATATACATATATATATATATATATATATATATATATAAAATGTTTGTGAGCAAATGGATTATTAAGATATCGAATAATTTTAAGAAAATATTTCATCAACACGATTTTATAAATTTCACAACAATTCTCATATTTTTAAACGTTGCTTACGAACAATTAAATCACATTTCTAATTGAATTATTTCAATCAAATTAATTGTTAAACTGTATACATATATACATATATATATATTTTTTTTTGTTATTGTTGTCAGAGTAAACGAAATATCAAGATATCGAATTATTCTAATTTAAAACTTCACAAATTCAATCTTACAAAATTTACCGATAATTGTCGTCTCTTTTGAACACCATGTAAAAAAAAAAAGGATAAAAATAAGAAATAGAAAGTAACAAATGTGATCGAAAAGTAATCGAACTTTAAGAAAAATCCAATTTTTCGTTTGGCAGTCGAATGAAATTAAATCAAATTTCGTTAACAAAAGCAAAAGAAAAAAAAAGAAAAAAAAAGAAAAAAAGAAACAGGAAAATTTCGACTATAACTAATCGTGACGTCTATCAAGCAAAGCTTATGTAATAATTTTCTACGAAACGAAATATATCTACAAACGGAAACTCTCGTTACTGATCCGGTTCTATATCGGCATTAGTCGTACCCATCGTGTCTCGAAAATGCGCTAAATCTGTATTTAGGTATTAATGGCTCAAAGTTTTAATTGATATTGCTCCCATACCATTTATTATACCGCTTGTATCTCATTTGGCGAATGTATGTATGTCCGAGTCCATGATGCAAAAACCAACCGGAAATTCCATAATTTCACGTATATATCAAACGTTCGAAGCATCTGCTTGTCTGGCTAGATATACCAAACAGAAAGAGGAAAGGGAGAGAGAGAGAGAGAGAGAGAGAGAGAGAGAGAGAGAGAGAGAGAGAGAGAGAGAGATAGATAAAGAGAGAGAGAGAGAAAGATAAAGATAGAGCGTCTACACGGTTTATAGAATATATCTTGAACATATTTCCGATGTATCATACACGTGGATTTATACATACATATATATATATACATATATATATATATATATATATATATATATATATCCCGATTAAATTTACATTCGATCGAATATAATAAGATAGAAACGTATGTAAACTTGAAATGTATAATTCCAATGGGAATAACGAAGCGACCAGAAATCGGAAACGAGAGGAAGGGAAAGAGAGAGAGAGAGAGAGAGAAAGAGAGAGAGAGAAAATTTAAAAAAAAGGGAAAAAGAGGATAGAAAAAAAAAGATATAGTCTGGATCGATAATAATACTCGAGTTATTGCAATACCAGTGGATACAGTCGGTGCTCATCTCACGAGAGAGGAAACGTTTTCCAATCTAAAAATTGTAATTTCAATGAAATCTCTGCTCTCTTTCTTCCCTCCCTCTCTCTCTCTCTCTCTCTCTCTCTCCCTCCCTCTCCCTCTCTCTCTCTTTTACATACCTAAAGGACATTTCTTTTTTCTATTCTGTTTTTTCTCTTTTCTCGTTGTTTTTTCTTTTTTTTTTTTTTTTTTTTTTTTCCTTTTTATTAGACTGACGTAAACTCATTTCCACGAGATAGAGACGACGTAAAGTATGAGAAAAAAAGAGGATGAATAATTTAGAGAGTCGTAAACGAACGCGTACGTTGCACGTAAAATTGTAGTCTCTCTCTCTCTCTCTCTCTCTCTCTCTCTCTCTCTCTCTTTCTCTCTCGCTCTCTGTCTCTCTTTCTCGCTCTCTTTCTCGTTCTCGCACTCTCTTTTTCTCTTTCTATTTGAATATATACTTTCCATCGCTATCGTCCAGCCTCCCTCAATTTATTCGAGATATCGATGTCGGTTAACATCCTGTACATATTTTTACATCCATGAATATCTTGTATTCTTACCTTCGTCGATAGACATTTTACACACAAAGCGACGATCGTTCGTCGTCCCTTCACGGATTTATCGAAGTAAATATTTTTTGTTTTTATTATTATTTTCTCTCTTTTTTTTTTTTTTTTTTTTTTTTTTTTTTTTTTTCTTTTTTATCTGCATACCGACGAACGACTCTCACGAAAGTAACATATTTGTTTTACGAATGAAAAAATAAATCGCTACACGTTCTGTAATAGAAATTAGAAATTATGGAAAAAAGAAAAAGAGACAAAACGAAGAAGAAAAAAGAAAGAAAGAAAAAAAAAAGAAAAACAGAAAAGAAAAAATAAGAAAAAAATATTATCGACGAAAGTTCCATCGTATTATTTATGATCGAAAAGATATCAAATATTTTCGCGCCATTGACGGATTCGCACGTTTGAAATAAACAAATTGTTTTTAACGATGAAAAAATGGGTCAACATTTTACGAAACGAAAAAAAAAAAAGAAAAATGAAAAAGGAAAAAAAAAAAAGATAAACAATCGTACTTCGTTCGAATTATCGTTTCCCCTTTTCGTTCGAAGCAAGGAATTTCGAGTCAGCTGATCGTCAGCTTTGGTATTCATAGACACACGCATTTTCACATATATATATACTTACGTACACATGAGGATATATATATATATATATATATATATATATATGCTATGTCTATTACTGGACGGCCGATTAAAATGGATGGTTACGCGAGCATGCCGGATGAAAATAGACTTGAAGGAAAAAGCTTATGTTCTCTCTCTTTCTCTCTCTCTCTCTCTCTCTCTCTCTCTCTCTCTCTCTCTCTCTCTCTCTCTCTCTCTCTCTCACGCACACTTTCGTCCCTTAACGTTCACCACACGTTCTCTTCCGTTCTTTTCGCGAACAGTGGAATAGTCTACGTCAGCGATTATTCTCGCTGCATACGCCGATGAAATTACGCGTTCCTCTATTTTCGTCGTTTCAAAATCTCTTCACCTCGTTGTAACTTCTCTAAGGTCAAAGTCGTGACGCCAAATTTTTTCTTATCATCAGTGACAAGAAATAAATCCGATTTCTTATTCAATCGTCTGCGACGTTGATCAGTGATTACCATTTTGTAAAGTTGACTTGTAAAAAAGAAAGGAAAAAAAAGAAATAAATAAATAAAACAAGGAAACGAAAAATAAAAGAAATGAAAGAAAATAATAGGAAGAATCTTTCTTTTTTATTTATTTATTTATTTTTTTTTTTTTTTTTTATTATTTTTGTTTTATCGTTTGATTTTATTTATCTATATTTTCTTTTTCTTTCTTTTTTCTTCTTTTACACAATTTTCTCCTCATCAAAGTCTCAACTAAAAGAGTTGTTCATTTTAATGTAAAACGAAGCTAGTATTATTATTTTTTGTTATTCATTGATAAATGCTATATGTAGGTTAAACGTGTAGGTTTTCTTTCTCGAAAAAGAACTAACGATCGAAAATGTCTTTTTGACTTTTATATTTCTTTCCTTTTTTTTTCTTTTTTTTTTCGTTTTTTCTTTTTATATAGCTAAAGTCGATAATAACAATTAGAAGGAGACTAAATAAAAAAGAAAGTGTAGACTATTCTGAATCTTACAGATGCATATTCCTCTCTTCGAAGTTCTTATTTAAATGAAAAATAGTTACGTTAATGATGTCAAATTTTTCATTATACGTTTATGAAAAAACTTTTGTTTTTTGCGAAAAGTATTTTCAAATAGCTCTGTTTGTTAATAATAAATATATTAATTATATTATTAATTATTAATTATTAATTATTATTTATTAATTATTAATTATTATTAATTATATTATTAGTTAATAATAAATATATTGTATAATAGAACGAACGAAAAGAGAAAAGATCATCCTTGACGTTAACTTTAGTCATTATTATTATAAATAGATCCATGTAATTTTATTTATTATTTAATTAGGCCATATATTTTCTATAAAATTTCATCTTTCAATAATTTATCAATCCTTTCTTTCATTCTCAGAAACATTATTTTCATCTCTCTTTTTTCTTATCGAAAATTCGAATGATCACTCTTCGCAGTAGATAATACTACATGTTATTATTATTATTATTAATATTATTATTATTATTATTATTATTTACTATTATTATTATTATTATTATTATTATTATTATTATTATTATTATTATTATTATTATTATTATTATTATTATTATTATTATTATTATTATTATTATTATTATTATTATTATTATTATTATTATTATTATTATTATTATTATTATTATTATTATTATTATTATTATTATTATTATTATTATTATTATTATTATTATTATTATTATTATTATTATTATTATTATTATTATTATTATTATTATTATTATTATTATTATTATTATTATTATTATTATTATTATTATTATTATTATTATTATTATTATTATTATTATTATTATTATTATTATTATTATTATTATTATTATTATTATTATTATTATTATTATTATTATTATTATTATTATTATTATTATTATTATTATTATTATTATTATTATTATTATTATTATTATTATTATTATTATTATTATTATTATTATTATTATTATTATTATTATTATTATTATTATTATTATTATTATTATTATTATTATTATTATTATTATTATTATTATTATTATTATTATTATTATTATTATTATTATTATTATTATTATTATTATTATTATTATTATTATTATTATTATTATTATTATTATTATTATTATTATTATTATTATTATTATTATTATTATTATTATTATTCTTTTTGTCGTTCATCGATGTATGTGGGTTATGTCGGATGCATTTGCCGGTCGACTATTTCCGTCGACGAGGATAAATATAGAAAACAGGATCGAAGAATCCGAACGATTCCGTATGGACAGGGTCAACGAGTTTTCAGGAGAGAAAAATTGCTTCATATTGTCGATCGAATATATAAATGGGATAGAAAATAATGACGTTTTATTACAAAATATACGAATATATTATCGTTACAAGTCAAATTGAAATATATAGTCCATTAAATATAATAAAACTATCATTTATCTCTTTCTCTCTCTCTTTCTCTTTCTTTTTCTTTCTCTTCCTTTCTCTCTCTCTCTCTCTCTCTCTCTCTCTCTCTCTCTCTCTCTCTCTCCCTCTATATTCTGTCTGTCTGTTTCTCGTGTCATCGACTCGTAAATTTTCTTTTAAGATTTCCTAATCATTCTCCTCTCGAAGATCCCAAACAGATTTCAAAATTTCGTTCGCATTTCTGAAAATAAGGAAGAAAAATAAAGGAAGAAGAAGAAGAAGAAGAAGAAAATAAAAGAAATGGGCAGTTCGAAATGGTCCATGACCGTTCGAGTTCAAACTTGAAACGAAGTACTTCGGTATTTCGTGTTAATAAAAGACCAGTCGAAGTACTCCTCGTAGAAAAGGGGGAAAGAGAGAAATAGAGAGAGGGAGATGGAGAGATAGAGAGAGAGAGAGAGAGAGAGAGAGAGAGAGGAAGAGGGAGAGAAGACGAAAGAGGACGATAAAGAAAAAGGAAAAAAGAGAGGGTAGGGTTGATCTCGGTTTAACGAGCCTGTCTCTCTCGACTAGTCCCGTTTTCCTCTTTCGAATCGATGCCACGAAAGTTTTATCTTTCTACGAAGGCCACTGGCCGGCCTTCCAACACGAACGAAAGCTTTTCTTTTGCTCCTTTAAAGAACACGTTAGCGGTCTATTCATCTTTTGAATTTACCGAATGCAAAACCAAGTTTGAAAGATTCTTCTGAATTATCTTCCCTTTTTTCTTTTTTTTTTTTTATTTTTTTTTTTCAATTTACTTTTATTAAAACACGAAAAAGCTTAACATTTCGTTGACATTTGTATTCTTTTTTCTTACATGCACACGGACATGCACGTATACAAATACAAACGCATATGTTTCCTTTAATTAAATATAATCTCTTTCTCTCTTTTTCTTTCTCTTTCCCTTTCTCTCTCTCTCTCTCTCTCTCTCTCGCTCTCTCTCTCATTTTCTCTTTCTTTCTCTTTCTCTTTAGGTATCATATATATCATATACATATATTGTATTATGTTTATTATATATTATATGATTTATATATAATTAAAGTTATAGATATGTACAAAAAGTATTACATATACTTTCTGAAGTGCCTGAAAAATCGTAGTGACCATTACATGAAATACATTCATTACATAAATATTTAAGGTATATATATATATATTAGCAAAACCTATTTATATAATATATATATATTATATATTATACATATATATATTTATATTTATATTACATTTATATTTAAATATAATATAAATATATTTAATAAATAAATTTTAATTAAATCATATATATGATTTAATTAAAAGAAATAAAAAGATCTGGGTATACACACACATACACACCATAAATAATAAAGTCAAGACATTTAAAAGCAGAACTCACCATCACACTCGTCTGCTTAATTTCGACTGTCGTCTTTCCCTTTCTTTTCTCAACATTTATCGTCCTCTAATGTTTATCTTTTCTTTATTTCATTATTCTCACATCAGTCTAATTTCATCTCTCTCTCTCTCTCTCTCTCTCTCTCTCTCTCTCTCTTTCATTCTATTATCCATTCCACTATTTGCTTTTTCATTCATTTCTAAATGTAACTACATACATATCCAGGCAAAGAGTATATTTTAGAAAAATATAATTAGTTTTATCTTACCTGTGTATACGTAAGTTTCTAACATAATACAATATTAATATTATTTTCGTTTAATTCTATTTTTATACAGACATATATTTTCAATTATTTCAAAAATATAATGGAAAAAATTACAAGTATACCGTAGTAAATACGCACATATGTATATATGTATGTATTATCTACTATTATTTATATCTTTACGTCCTTTATAATTTTACGGTTCCTTGTCGAAATAAGTCACCATCGAATTAATTTTCTACTTATGTCTGTCATACATATAAAAAATAAACTTTCCTCTCTCTTTCTCTCTCTCTTCCACTTTCTTTCATCCTCTTTGTTTCTGTTACGTTTGCGTATTTTTTTTTTTTTTTTTTTTTTTTTTTCATTAATTCTTATTCGACCTGTTTGAGCATGACGCGGCAGAGACCAACAACAAGTCGTCCTTCGTAGCGGCGATCTACGATTTTAAAAATGAAATACATATCTCTTGACGGGAAAACGTCAAGATACATATCTCTCATGAAAGAAAAAAGAAAAAAAATAATCTGAATGAGACGGCAACTGCGTTACCCTTATAGCTTCTTCTTATATCTCAAAAATTCGTTTATCATTATTACTATAACCACATATTCTACAAACATATATACATAGTTCTACTTGATCGTATGTGTAAATTTATATATATATAGACGATGAAATATCGATGAAAAGATATAGTATAGGTGTCCATTGGATTTGTATTGATATTCTCTATAACTTTTATTAAGGTTAAAATATATCGATTTCCATATAAAATTATTTGATATGACTTCCGTGTTTTGACATTTAAGAGCGCTCTTTATGATATAGCCGCAATACATATTACATATTGTATGTAACAACTTTTGATATATATGATATATTTGTTTATAAAATCTATAGGATTGGATATATTTGGCAGTATTGTTAATAACGATATACCCGGTATACAGAAAATACACGAAACCATGAATATGTATGTAGGTAAATCGACGCTTGTAATAATAACATTTGAAAAAGAACGAAAATATGATATTATGTTCATTCAAAATATATGTTGCAAGCATGATTAAGTATTCAAAATTTGTTGATTAAATAATTTTGATAATAATAATAATATTAATAATAATCAACGTGACACGTAAATCTAAAAGGATATACTTTTTATACAATTAATTTAAATTTCACTTCTTCTTTATTTATTATTTAATTATTACGATATATTAATACATATATATAATAACATAATATAATATAAATATATAATAACATAATTATCCAGTAGTTTTGGTCGATTAAATTTTAGTCGATTGTGTAATAAAAGTCTTTTATATACTTACATCGCGTTACTAAATTTACGACCTATCCTTTTTATGTCCTGAAAACATCAGGTCCGATAATAATCACTTGTCATCGTTCTCGTCTTCGTTACCGTCGTTTGTAATTATGGTTATTATCAAGGTCGACTTTAACGTTCAAAGGAACATCGCTATAATTTTAATTTCAATGAGAACGTACCTTTCTAAAGAGATATAACATTTTGAAAGCTAGAATTAAATCATTCAAATCATATCTAGCTATCTGCACAGGACAGTTTTATTCATTGAACGTTACTAGATATATCAGCTACTACCGCGTATGCACGTTAGAAAGACATAGAGATAGAATGAAAGATAGATAGATAGATAGATAGATAGAGATAGAAAGAGAAAAATAGAAATCATACTTGTATGATAAAATTTATTTCTTTTACTTCAAAACATGAAACGTTCAAAGATGAATGTCATCATTCGTACCTGCTAATCGTTTTTTCTCTTTAGAGAGTTGACAATTTTTATGAAAACTTTTTATATCGTTTATCGAATATTTTCATAACATACGATGTATCAAGTAATAATGGTAAATAAATTATTCGTTTTCTCCAAGAAAAATAAATGTAAAATTGAATTAACAACGAACGAAACAATTAAAATTACGAACTACTTCAATTCATCTAATAAAAAATTTTATAAATGCAAAACAAAAAAAAAAAAATAATATTCCTTCGAACAAGTTAGATCCCCTAGAAACTTTATAAAGCATAAACGTTTTAAGATGGAATTCATTAACATGTTCACTAAATGAAGTAATCTTGCATAAAATTGATATATTCATATTTAATGGCTTTTTCGTAACTTTTCTTTCTTTTTTCTTTTTTTTTTCTTCTTGTTTTTTTTTTTTTTTTTTTTGAGATAAAGTATACAAAAAAAGATTCATTGTCATAAAAGAAAAAAAAAAAAAGAAAAAAACGAAAGAAAGAAAAAGAAAAATGTTTTAAAAACTTTTTAAATAAAATTATGAATAATACTCCAAAAAGATATTCAATTTATTAACGATATAATATACCTTCGTATTCCGACAATAATGAAATTCGATTTGAAATATCAAATCCAAGTGGGGAAAAAAAAAGGGAAAGAAGAAAAAAGGAAAAGGAAGAGAGAGAGAGAGAGAGAGAGAAAGAGAGAGAGAGAGAGAGAGAGAGAGAGAGAGAGAGAGAGAGAGAAAAAGTGAAAAAAGAAAAGAAAAGAGAAATTCATGAAGTTCATGAAACTTAATCGTCTTTAGTCAAAGAGAATTATATTAACGCGAAAGCTTCAGAACGAAGGTCATAATAGTATGTTAGAATAGAGTTCGCATTTGAAAGGGAAATAATTTCGTCGATTTGAGATAAAAGTTCGCGAAGAGAGATCGGAAACGTAAAACGCTGACGTAATGCGATTTTGGGTTAGGAACGAGATGCACTGGTGGTAGGAGTCTCAGACCCCCGCAATGACGTACCCTTAACGTTTGCGAGCTTTTAATACCAGCTACGAGAAGGAGAACCTGAAAGAAGACTGAGTTAATCCGGCTATTAGACACTCAACGGATCTGCCGACTTTCCCTTCAAAGCTGGAAGTCAATTCCCCGGATCGATAGGTTTATCTCTAACTCTCTCTCCCTCTCTCTCTCTCTCTCTCTCTCTCTCTTTCTCTTTCTCTCTCTTACTTCATTCCAACAACTTTCTTCATCTCACTCTATTTCACGCTTTGCGTCACCACTCTCCTATCTCTCTCTCTCTCTCTCTCTCTCTCTCTCTCTCTCTCTCTCTCTCTCTCTCTCTCTCTCTTTCTCTCTCTCTCTATTTCTCTTCCTCTTTCTTTCTTTTTTTTAGCTTACCCTTATCTTTCTCATAATTGCCATGTGCTTTAAGACGAGCTTATCGTAAAAACAGAAAACGTCGTCTCTTTGAGACAAATTAGTTTTCTTCTCTGTTTCTATATACATATATGTACATACATATATACATATACATATATATATATATATATATATATATATATATGTATGTATGTATATGGAATACCCTATATATATATATATATATATATATATATATATATATATATATATATATATATATATATATAATGTCTCATTTGAAGTTCCGCACGTAATTATTTTCGGAACTATAGGTCGTATCAAAAAAGATTTCTAATAAAATTTACCTTGTTTCGGGCGAAAGGATCGAATTGACGAAGGGTGAGGAAATATCTTATGTCGTTCACAAATCTTCTCCAGGTGGACGGACTTTTGAAATTTCAAGATGACCTGCTTTTCTTTTTTCTTTTTTTTTTTACGTACGTCTATATTCTTATTTAGATAGAAGAATCTCGAGACGAATGTTATTAATCGTAACGCTTTTTTTTTTTTTTTGATTTTCCAACGTTATTTAAGGTGTCAAGTAAAGGAAAAAAAATGAAAAAATAAAGAATATAAAGCATTTTAAAATCTCGAAAGTGCGTTTATAAGGTAAAGATTTCTAATCACGATAAGACATTTTTTTTTGCAACCTCGTTCGACCACTCCACTAAACAGGATAAATTTTATTTGAAACATTTTTTTGAAATGAATAATTGCGTGCATAATTTGAAATCTATGACATCCTACATAAACTTAATATATTCGTTCGTTCACTAGCTTCGATATCTTCGAATTACGAAGATTTTCTCTATCGGATTTATCGTTTCTCCTATTTACATGTGCATACATGTGTGCGTATATATACATGCATATATATATAGGCATATATATATATACATATATATATATATATATGTATATGTGCATTGCGAGCAATTAATTTACATATTTCGATTGGCCGATTTCGATTCGAGGCCCCAGGATAACGAAAACGATTTCGAAATGGTCCACCGAGCTTACTCTGCTTGCCGATGCTTATTACGTCTATCGTGCATAAATTAATTTACGTGTTTAGTCTGAACGTATTCCGTTAATTTGTGTTTCTGACAGTACCTAATGATCATTAAAAAAAAAAAGAAAAAATATTACATTAGGAAAAAATCGAATTCACTTTTTGCGATTGCCGCAAAGCTAATTTATTTCTTTTCATTTTCTTTTCGTTTCCTATTTTTATTCTTTCTTTTCATAATATTTTTCAATAAGGAGAACGTGTAATTAATATATTCTTGACATTCTTAAATTTACTTAAATATATATATATATATATATACATATATTGTATACATATATATTTTCTTTTTTATTTGGGTGAATGTGTGTATATGTAAGAGGGAGAGAGAGAGAGAGAGAGAAAGAAAGAGAGAGAGAAAATATACATATAAAAAAAAATTCAGCTCACGTAAAATTATACGGAGACATCAGTCTCTCTTTTTTTCTTTTGCTTTCTCTCTCTCTCTCTCTCTCTCTCTCTCTCTCTCTCTTTCTCTCGTTTGGTTTCAATCGACTTTCGATATTATCGTTTCCGCTCAACCAACGTAGGCTTTTAATTAAACTAATTACGTCGTTGCTCCCTTCGTTGGGATACCGTTCGTAAGAGTATATTTATGTACGTGACGAGAATAGCTTACTTTTGGTGCAATTGAGCCACATACGTGATCTCGATTAAGTCGACGAAGTTACGATTCGATTGAATACATATATCGTATCGTGATACATAATCCATCCATCACGAGACGAATAATGTTTATTTGTAAGATTAGAAATCAATGGAAATAATTGCAAATTTTGAAATTAGTATATTAATTAGAATATTTGAAAGTTAAATGAATGTAATAAAATTTTTCAAACGGCGAGGAGAGTATGAATCGAAAAGATCAAAAAAAAAAAAAAAAAGAAAGAAAGAAAAAGAAACTACGAAAATATTTTCTAACTTTTAATACATGTTGTTTCAGCAAAAAAAAAAGAAAGGATTGAAAATTATTTCACGTTTTCTAACGTTTTACGATCAAATTATACTCTATCACTTAAAGATTTATAATATCGTATTAGGGATCATTTTGTATTATTATCATTTCATTTAATTAATGCTACATAAAAATTCATAAAAATTGTTCCATCGGTATTGTTTCTTTCTTCTTCTTTTTCTTTTTTCTTTTGTTTTTTCTGATTGAAAAAGCCATCGATCATTTTTCACGCATTACAATTGGTCGCCTACGATATACGGATATATTCGATAAGAATCGCAAGCATTCTGTCCTAGAAAGATATTATCTCGAATAGAGAAGGCAGATAGAACGTTTCAAGCTTTATCGGTAGTATAAAATCACGATTAACGGACATATTTCATTTCTACGAATGACGTGTATACGCCAGAGATAAAATCTGTTGCGGCGCTTCGCGATAGTTTCGACGATGATTGGCGAACGCCGCAACGCTACGGGAAATGCGCGTCTGCTCTAGTCAAAAAATAGATCGATCGTGTTACATTCGAAAGAGAGATAGAGACAGAGACAGAGAGAGAGAGAGAGAGAGAGAGAGAGAGAGAGAGAATTAGTTTCGAAGATCGATGAGGATGTAAAAACATTTTTGGTTACGTCATTGTTAGTATACTCATTATTCTCGCTTAAACTCAAGAAATTAAAATTCTTCGATTCTAGCCTTACATTTAATTAATAATCAAGACGATCGTACTAATTGAATAAATAAATATATTCGATAGATATTCTTCGATTCTGATCTTACATTTAATTAATAATCGAGAGGATCGTTCTAATTTGAATAAATAAATTAATAAATATTTAATAGATATTAAAGAAAAAAAAAAAAGAAAAAAAAGAAAAAAAGAAAAAAAAAGAAAACAAAAAGAAAAGAATAAGAGAAAAAGATTCAATTTCATATACGATCGGTCTTCATTGCTTTCTCATGAATTTCTTTTTCCTTTCTCTTTTTTTTTTTTCTTTCTTACATCTAACAAACGAATAATTCATATTTTAATAATAAAGTGTAATAATAATTTTGCTGTTTCGTTTAATTGAATATTCGAAATGACTTAGGTGATTAATTTAATGATACGTAATGGATACTACGTGAAATTTGAAAAAAAAAAGCATCGTTTAGAAATGAAAATTTGAAAGAATGTTTTTCCTCTTTTTTTTTTTTATCTTTTATCTTTTCTTTTCTTTTCTTTTCTTTTTTCTTTTTTCCCTCCGTCGTTAAATCAGTTTCTTTCGTTTAGAAAAACTACTCGGCGAATACCACTCTGTCTATATATCTATGTATCTATGTGTCTGTGTGTGTATGTCTATCTAACTCTAAAACTTTTTCTTCCTTCGACCATTTAAATATTTAAACAAAAGCAAACGTGTTTTCCGTAAGGCTTTTTAATGCGCGTAAACGCTTTGAAATTCAGACAAATTCACCTTCGAAATATTTAAAAAGGCCCATTTACTAGCGCAAAATGTTTACCTTATTTTTGGAAACGTGGAATCGTCTTCCGCAATGCGTTTTCCGCAATACGGCTAAATTTAAAGGAGATCCTTGTTTTTAGAGCGCATTGAAAAAAAAAAAGGACAAAAGAAAAAGAATAAAATTTTCCTTGAAATTAGGCTCGAGAATTATTTATCATTATTCTCTCTCTCTCTCTCTCTCTCTCTCTCTCTCTCTCATTCTTTCTTTCTTTCTTTCTTTCTTTCATTCTTCCTTCATTTTTATTTTTTCTTTTTCTTTTTTTTTTTTTTTTTATTCTTTTTTCCTTATTCGATTACGGAAGTCTTAGATCGGTTGGTCGATTAGTCTAATCGTTAGAACACGGACCACTCGATGTTCTTATCGCGTGACTCTATGGTGTTTCGGGAACATTGCAGACCTAGAATGGCGTTCTAGGGAAACGATTTCGTAGAAATTAGGAAGTTACTTGCTGCTCGATACTTGGCTACCGTTTCCTTTTTCTTTTCCTTTCTTTTTTTTTCTTTTTTTTTCTTTTTTTATATCTAATCTAATTTCTATCAATAAATTTTCGTCTCTTTAACCTATCTACTTGCTTCATCACTTATTCAAACAGTATTAGATATCATTTTGATGCATTGACAATGAAATAGATCTTTCTTTATAAAATTTCTTACATTGTTTCGAACTTCAAATTATATCTAATATAATTTTTATATTAATATAAAATATAATATAATACAATTATTATATTATATTAATAATTATTAATAATATAATTACATTAATATTAATAATTTTATTATATTATATTATGTAATATAATTTTCGAGAAACATAATTATGTCTAATATTATCATGATGTTTGCAGAAATAGTTAAAAAAATAAAAATAAAAAAAAAAAAAGAAGAGAGAACCTTAAGTTTACAGGAAAAAAAAATTATTATTGCTATTTTATATTATATAATAACAGATATAACAACTAATGTTATATAAATATAATATAAAATATCTCCTTCAAACCATTTGCAATATAATAATTGAGAAATATTCATTATGTATTTATTGATTAATTAATTAACAACTTAGTGAAGGATAACATACGTACTTACTACGTATATACATGTAAAATGTTATTATAATTTTCAAATTGCAATGATAATTATATTAATAAATACGTGAATGAGATTAAAACAAAAGGAAGACCGTAATTAATTTCTGTAATTCCAACTAATTCAATCTCATGAAATTTATTGTTATCGGAAACAAGATGAAAGCTGACGTAATATTATTTCAATAGGGTAATAATAAAATAAAAAAAATAAAAAAAAAATGAGAAAATAAAATAAAAATTCGGGAGGATAATCAATATAGAAAATACAAATATTCACTAGTTAAATTATTCGTCGTTCTGACATTCTTCCATTCTTTACACGTTTTCTGACGTTCTCTTTCGTTTTTCGATTCAAAAACTGGATTGTACCTCTCGTTCGAAATATCAAAAACAGCCGCCACGATACGTGGAATTAATATCGGAAAAGTGTGAGAAAGAAAGGAAGAAAGAAAGAGAGAGAGAGAGAGAGAGAGAGAGAGAGAGAGAGAGAGAGAGAAAAGACCTAGCTATTACTCGGCGTTACTCCGTTGACAAGCAAAAAGATGCTATTGAAACATCCTCCGTTGCAACTCCGGGCTATTGGAAGGCGATTTTTGTGAGTGCAACCTCCCTATTTTTTCTCTTCTTTCTCTCTTTCTCTCTCTCTCTCTTTCTCGTCTGGCAACCTGCCACTTCATCTTTTCGTGAAAGCGAAAACTTGCAGTAGTGTGCCTCCCCAAAGCGATGTAGATCCCGTTGCTATTCAATGCGAACGTCGCCACGTGTTCACAAGGATAAAATACGGGAGGTGGTGGAGTTGGAATAAGGTGTAGAAGGGTGTATGAGGAAGAGGAGGAGGAGAAGGAGGAGGATACCTTTTGCGAAAATGAAGGACTCCAGAATCCCTTCTTTCACTCAGGATTTCGAATAGTTAAAGGAAAACTTTCAGGGTTCAAAGATCACGGTGTATTTTTTATTCTTTCAAAAAGTTCTCCAAGCATTTTTCAATCATCATCAGACGACGAATGAGATTATGATCCTTTTCTTTTTGTTTCTGTTTTTCTTTTCTTTTCTTTTTTTTAAGGTCATTTGTATATCAATCAAATTGATATACAAATTTTTTTCACGAAGAAAATAAATAACAAAATGTTATGAGTTATGCATGTTTATTCGATTTGTTTCTCGTACGAATGCATTTTAAAATAGAATTTGAACTACGAGCACGCGATAGACGCGTGTTAGCGTGTTCATGATCGTTAAGTTGAAGAAAAATTTTTCAAATTCAAAAGGTCACAATTATTCTTGGAAACAATTTGATTTGAAAAAAATTTTCATCGTCGTGAAACGCGAACATTTCCTCTCCCCCCCCCTCCTCCCCTCCCCTCATTCCCTACAATTCTATGAAGATCATCGTAATCAAAATGATAATTTTTTCTCAAAGAAAATAACGACTCTTGTGATTTGATTTGCATTGGTATTAATGAACGTTCGAAAGTTATTCTAAACTTCGAATGTTCTCGACACACTTGTATGTCACGTGTCGATACTCGATCATTCTCATTTGTGACCTCATACGCATTCCTAGAAAGCATTATGACTCTTTATCGCAGTCCACTCGTAGCCTAAATAAACATGGAATCAAACTATCGTATGCATTCGTTAAAATGTCTCACGTTTCTTATTCATCATTAGATTATCTTGAATCATTTTTTAATGACATTAAATTATTCTCGTATGTCGCATGTACAATCTTAAACACTTAATGCAAATAATATTTCATTAACGTTTAACGAATCGTCTATCTTTTGAAAATAGACAAGTAAAATATAAAATGGAAATTTTCCAAATAAATTATTCTTCAGATCAAAATAATCGATATGACAAAACGAGGTTGACGACGAAGAAAAAAGAACGTAGAGAGAGAGAGAGAGAGAGAGAGAGAGAGAGAGAGAGAGAGAGAAACAAAGAAGGTGGAGGAGGGAGGAAGAGATAGTAATTATCAAAATTACGATAAGATCACTTCGCAAATATCCATATTGAAAATTCGAATGAAACAATGAAATGACCATTAGAAATAATTTCGATTTTCAGTTTTTATCGATCGGCATTACAGATATGAAAGAAAAAAAAAAAATATGTATTCCATATATCCACGAACAACGAGTATATTAAGAACGAACAGAGAAAATGTTTAACGAACGTAGTATGTATGTCGGGAGAAACGATTTATGCGTTATGGTTGGTAGTTGAACGTGCCCGCATGCTCTTTTGGCTTTTCGAAAGAATTCATGCGAACACCCACGTGCATTCTTCCTGTCTCTCTTTCTCCTTCTCTCTCTCTCTCTCTCTCTCTCTCTCTCTCTCTCTCTCTGTTTTTTCTCCCATGTTCTTTTTTTTTTATTTTTTAATTTTCCACAACATAGTTCCAACCATGTTTACTCGCCTAGCGAACCGTGCATCCGTGCGCTTCCCGTATCTCGTTGCACACGTTGAAACGATAACAAATGCTACCGAAGGATTTCGAACTGCTATGTTTCGCGCTGTCCTCGTAAAACAAAGCGAGAGGTATGAGAGAAAAATAGGAGAGAAAGAGAGGGAGAGAGAGAGGGAGAGAGAGAGAGAAAGAGAGAGAATGATAAAGGAATGGTTACACTCGGTTCGATGATACAGAATACATACAAATGATTTAATGAAAACGGTCGAGATAGGCGAATTGACAAGGTTTCGCAATCGATTTCTTTATTTGGAATATTTAAAAATACAAAAAAAAGATGAAGTCGATATGTATGACTATTGTAAAAATGACGATATTGAGATGAATTTAATATATATATATATATATATATATATATATATATATATATATATATATATATATATATATATTAAAAATCAATTTTGAGAAATCTTAAATTTCATTTAAATTTATAATCCACCAGTTAAATATTATATATTGAATTTTACATTTATTTTTTAATTAAAATTTCTTTATATTTGCTTTATCTAGAAATACGAAGAATGATTGAATCGATATGTATGACTATGATAACAGTGATTAAATCGAGATAAATTAAATGTATATATATATATTACAAATCAATTTTGAAAAATCTCAAATTTCAATTTGTGATGCATATTATAATTAAATATATTGAATCTTAGGTTCATTTTCTAGTCAGAATTTCTTTATTTATTTTACAAAATACGAAGAAAGATGGAGTCGATATATATATGAACCATGGTAACAGCGACGAAATTGAAATAAATTTATTGGATATATGCATTAAAAAAAAAAAATCTATTTTGAGATATCTAAAATATCGTATCAATTTATAATAGACGAATTAAATATAATATATTGAATTCTTACGTTTATTTCTTTAATTAGAATTTATTTTCATTTATTGCCGTAGAAATAATTGATAGTTTTTCTTTAACTCTTATAACTTTGAGATCATTCAATCAATTTGAGATCATACGCCTTTATGTATTCATTAAATTGTTTAATAAACAATACGTCGAAATTTTCAATATTTTATAACTATACAAAATAGTATATTGGTTCGAAAGATTCTAGCTCGTGAGTAAGTGTGTATGAGACAAGCCGATCGATAGGTAATCGAACAACAAGACGAAAAATTGCGGCTGCAATCGTGTGTATATACGCATATGAGACAAGCAAGCAGACAATTAAAATACTTGATGTTTTAGAGTCGGTAGTCGTGTATACGTGTATACGTACGTGCATATGTGTGTATGTGTGTATGTGTGTGTGTGTGTGTGTGTGTATGTGAAACAAGCCCATCGGCAGTCGATCAAAAAAATTACGTCTCCTTGGAAGGAAGTGCATAGAAGAGTGCAACGTCAAAAAGAGATCAGCTGATCGAAAGAAAGAAAGATTGTCCTAAGAAGAAAATACACAAAGTAAAGAAAATTAGAAAAATGGCCGGATCAAAGTCAAATTTTTCCTTGGAGAGAAGAAGTGCGTTGTGGTTAATAAAAGTGCAGTGTAAGAAAGATAGGCGACAAAGGATATCAATCTGGATAAAAGGATTATTAAGTGCATAAATAGGTATTATTAAGTGCATAAGTACGAATATAAGTGGGGGATAAAAAGGTTAGGAGGTAAGAAAAAGAATCAGAGTACAGAGGAGAAGAGTCTTGAGTGGATTTGACGAGGAGAAACAGTAAATTGAGAAAAGAGTATCATGGCTTGACCTTGAATGGACCCCAACAGAGATTAACGACAGAGTAAAAAGAAAAGAGTTTAAGTCTAGAAAAGACCAAAAAAAGAGATACGGTCTTTTTAATAGACCAGATATAAAGTAAAGGATTATAGTATCTTATTATTAGTGACTTTAATTGTTAAATAAAGTCATTGTGGTGCTTTATTTGTTAATAAAACTCTTATTACTGAAAGAGTAGTAATGTCGAATTCTATCGGTCAGTATCTCGCACGTAAAATCACGAAAAAATTTTCTATATAAATAACATTAGAATATTTTTTTTTTTTTATTTATTTATTTAAAATTTATCAAATTCATTTCAATTGTTAATTATTAATAAAGATATGTCACGATGATTTATTTAATGTTTCTATCTATTGTTTATTTACGTAGTATTAATTATATTGTATATACGTTAAAAAAAAATATAAAAAAAAAAAAATATAAAAGAAAAACTTTTAAATTCCTACATTATTTATCGAGGAGGCTAATACATTTTTTTAAGTTTTATTTTATTTTCACATCGCTAACGTAATTGTTAATTTATATTCGAGAGGAGTTTATTAATAAATATAACTTATATACTTGTTATAAAATAATTATACCATTGACACTTTTATGTTATATAATTTATTTTTGATATCTACTTTTGTAAAAAAGGAAAAAGAAATTAGTTTATAGAAAGTTAATACCTAACGGATGAAGAAGAAAAGAAAAGAAAAAAAAAAAAAAAAGGAAAAGAAAAAATAAGAAAAAAATATCTAATTATCTTTTAGTTTCAAACTTGAGAAAACGATCGAAGCGCGACACAAAAAAAAAATTCTTTCGCTCGTTAGAATTTCCGTTCAGCGAGTCAGCTTGTGTCCGTTAAACACTCGCAGGAAATAGCGGATAAAGTGAAAAAAAAAAAGAAGAAAAAAAAGAAGAAGAAAAAAAAAAGAAAGAAAAAAGAAGAAAAAGGAAAAGAAAGGACAAATATATATATATATATATATATATATATATATATATATATATATATATATACGTAAAAAGAAAAAAAAAAAAAAACAAGAATAGCGAAAGTTAATGCGCTAGTATCGTAAGTCGTACGTTGCCGGATGCAACTCTGTGGATTTCGTTCATTAAATCCTGCCGTGCACGCATATCTCACATTCCACGCGCGTCTCACACCGAAATACGCGACTTGAATTCTCTCATTCATTCGCTTACACGCACGCATGTACGTGCGTGCGTAAGCGCGTAAACGCGTGCGTGAGCGCATTCATTCATGATTTCTTTCCTTCCTACCGCCTCCCCCCCCCCCGCCTCCTCATTGTATCACCAAGCCTACAAAGTCTGGTCTAATAAGATTTATACTGACGATAATCGTGTCGAGCTCCCAATTTCGACGCACTTTTTTTTCTTTTTTTTCTTTTCTTTTTTATTTTTTTTTTTGTTTTTTTTTTTGTTTTTTTTTTTGGTTTTTTTTTTCTTTTTTTTTTTTTTTTTTTTTTTTTATATTCCACGAAAACTTTTTCTAAAAACTTTATTTATTTGTTTATCTTTTTTTCCCTCCCCCTCCCCCCTTTTATTTTTTCTATTAATCATAATTTCGTCAACGTTAGAGATATTTGATCAATTTTGAAATGATAAATATTTATTTCAGAAAATCTATTTTGCAAGGTGTTTGACTTGTTTGAAATCTATTTCTATTTTGTTTGTCTTTTTTGTGACTAAGAAAAATATATTAATATTGGATAATATTAAATCTACTTTAACTCAAATCTACTTTATTTATTTTCAAATAATTATACACCAAGCGAACAAAATTTTTTGTTATACCTAATAGACAAAGTCATGCATATAAAGGTCTTTATAATTGTTGAATTATTTAAACGATCTTGTAATTAAATAAAACTTAATCCGACAAAGTATTCAATTAATAACGAAAGTATTTTTAAAGATAAAACAAATGTAAAAAAAAAAAAGTCGACTATTCTTTTACTTTTAATAATCGTTATACCATATAAAAACTCTCATAATTAAACGACGTAAGTATTGATTAAACGAAACAAAACAAAAGCAAAAGAAAAAAAAAAAAAAACGAAAGAAGAGAAAAAAAATTCAATAAAAACCGAAAGATTTTCAAAGTTAAGGCATCTCTCTTATTTTCTTTCATATCATAAAAATTCCATAAACTCTTCAAGGACTCTTCTTTATCTTTCTTTCTTTCGTATAAAATTGCAATTGCATTCGATCGACGAACATAAAAATATATACTTTATATTACGAAGGAAAGAAATATATCTACAATATGTTCGTTACGTGTCAAGTATAAGAAATCATTTGCCGATCACAACTGATTACGATTTCGTATCGTGAATACGAGTCGGAATGCGGCTAGAATATTGCACCGCACCGAACCGAGTTAATTTCGATATCGCACGTGCACGTATACAAGCGCGAAGATATAAATCCGATCGAACAGGTTGCTTACTGCTTGGCCTAGCTCGTTGACCGGAATCGAATCTACTACAGCTAACGGATAAGAAAATTGTACATGTGTGCGTGCGTGGGTGCATGTGTGCGTATGTATATCACGTTTCGAACGCATTATATTGTAAAGTTAATCAATCGCTTTTCTTATCAAGACACTCGTTGGAAATCGGCCTCACTGTTTGCTTCTTAATTTTATTTATTTATTTATTTATTTATTCTTTTTTATTTTCTTTCTCATTGATTTATTATTTTTCTTATTTATTTTATTTTATTTTATTTTTTCTGTCTTTTTTTCTATTTTTTGTCCTTTTTTTTTTTTTTTTTTTTTTTTTGACTGAAGTAAAAGTATTACACTCTGAAAAGTATTTCGACTTAATTGAGATCAATGTCATTCGTTATTTATCGATTATTTCGTACAACGATCGTCAAAAAATTATTCACTTGAATAATTTTTTCAATATCTCGAGTGAGTTGTTTTTTAAAAGATTATCAGGCTTGTTTTCTTTCTTTTCTCTCTCTCTCTCTCTCTCTCTCTCTCTCTCTCTCTCTCTCTCTCTTTCTCTTTTCTTTTTTTTATCAATGCAATTTCATTTCCATCGAGATTACAATTATTTTTAAGAAATTTAAAATTAGAAAATCTCCGACGAATTTCAATATATCTATTCTTTTATTTTATTTTATTATTTTATTTTCAATATATCTATGTTAATTTACATTCCCAATAATATCGTTCAACAAGTTATCTTTTAAATATAGTAAAATAATCAATCAGAAAGTCATTTTTATATCATTTATAGATCGTACTTTATTTTATGACAAACAAATTGATATTATTTATAAACTCAACGAACCAATATTTATACTTTTGTTTATGCTTGAACATTGATAATTCTTAATTTAAAAAATCGAATTACATAAACGAATGAATGTTATACATATACACCCATACACACATATAAAATAAATACAAGTTTTTAATGCACGAATGCCACAATTCATTCATCCTGTATATCAACAAATCAGAAAATTGTGTATCGAAAAGGAAATAACGTGAAACGTTTCGATTCAAAATAAACTGAAGTTAAAAAAGGGAAAAGGATAAAAAAGAAAGAGGGATGGTCAGACATTGCCAAGTCACGTTACTTTATCCATACGAGAAAAGGAAGAAAAAAAAAGAGAAAGAAAAAAAAAGGAAAAAAAAAAAAATAAGAAAATGAAGGAGAAGAAGAATATGAGAGTTTGTAATTCGATCTTTTCTTCACCACCATTTTTAATTTAAATCGTCGATGGAAATAAGGATTAGACAGATTAATTATAAAATCCTTCTTCTCACTGTCATCTTGTGCAATATAAAATAGAAGATGACAGAAACTTTCATTAATTATACATTTAGAAGATTAAAAATTCTAACGTAATATTAGAGCTTTTATCTTCTCCCCCTTCCCCCCTCCCCTTCTCCCTATCATCACCATACTCATTCACTTTTCTACTTAATAATAAATATTATTATGAATAATCATATGACAGGGACTAAATAATCATTACTTCGAAATCATTGCTCAATTTTGTATTACATTTTTTTCCCTTAATTCTCTATAATTAATTTAACTTTCGTATATGTAAAAATATTCTATATAATTATTTCTATTAATTTCTATTAATGTATTATTATATTATTATATCATTTAAATTAATTACGACAAAATGTGATATATGAAATTTTAAAAATACAGATATACGTATAATTCTAGTTACATAGTTATTAATAGAGACTTTAATTATTTTTAATTTTACATTTGATACATATTAATTTCATGAAAAATCATGAAACCAATTTTGTAATTGTCACTCGAAATAATGCATAATTTTATCTGATTTTTCTTCTTAAATACTTTTTTTTTTTTTTTTACATTTACTTTTAATACATACATAAAGTACACATTATTACAGGAACAATCGTTATGTATAAAACTCGAAAATTTTCGATTTTGTCGAATTGATAATATCGAAATAATTTTTTTGTTAAATTTCAAGATTGAGAAACACTCTTTCTCGAAAATTTCGATTGAACAGGGTGAAATCAAAATTTCGTTTAGTAAAAAAAAAAAAAAAAAAAAAAAGGGAAAAAAGAAAAAAGAAAAGAAAAGAAAAAAAAGAAAAGTACTTTCCAAACAGACTCGAGACAAAACAAATCGGACATCCGACTTGAGTAAGTTGAGATTTAATGATAATTTCAACGTTTTCAGAGAAACAAGGCGTGCGTGTATGCGTCTAGTGTGTCATTACACGTACGATTATTCGTGCGAGCACGGACGTGACTCGACGTTCGGATTAATGGCAAGGGCACTAACCACTCAGATTTACGCTCAGCTTCTCGCAAGTAATCGTCCGTGTCGTCGTCCTCGTCCTCGTCCTCGTCCTCGTAGTCATCTAAAACTTCAGGTTGTAAAAAAGGAGAAAAGAAAATAAAAGAAAAAAATATGAAAAAAAAAGAGAAAAAACGATAGAAAAAAAAAGATCTCACTTGTAATTCTCCTCTCTCTCTCTCTCTCTCTCTCTCTCTCTCTCTCTCTCTTTCCCTCTCTCGCGTGCTTCTCAAGAAGCTAAGATTACGCTCGGTTCACCTTAAAAGCCAACTTCTTGTTACCGAGTAAAGAAAAGTAAAAGACGAAGTAGAAGAAGTAGAAGAAGTAGAAGAAGTAGAAGAAGTAGAAGAAGAAGAGGAAGTCGAAGAAGAAGAAGAAGAAGAAAACGAAAGCTAAACGCGACGCCATTCGTTTTTTCTTAACATAAATTGAATTATTAAATTAAAATTACTGTGCAGATTATAAAGAAAGAAATAAGGAAAGAATGAGAAAGAAAGAGAGAATTTATTAGAGAGAGAGAGAGAGAGAGAGAGAGAGAGAGAGAGAAATAGATGTAAAAGATTTTTACAGAAGTATGAAAAGACTTTCAGGTCAAAGATTTTATATTGAAAGAACTGAAAAATCTTTTTGAACCTAGGGCAATGATTTTTCAAATTCTAAATGAAAAATGAATTTCGAATTTGGATTAGCAGGCATAAAAAAAAAACTGAAAATGTCTTTAAGATCGAGATATATAAGATATCGAGATTTCTTTAAATCTCTCTCTCTCCCTCTCTCTCTCGTCATTAAAAGTAATCATGATGATAAGACTTTTAGTTCTTTAACGAGAACGTTCTATTAAAAACTTCACATCAAGTACTTATTACCTAATATCTTTATCTTCATTTTTCTTTTTCTTTTTCTCTTTCTTTTTTCTATTTCAAGAGTGAACGACTTAAAATTTCACATCGATGAATCCTCCTTCTCTTTATTTAACGCATACTCGATGAAACACGTCAGACTTATTTCGAAGCTTAATTATTAGTCGAATCCATTTTGATAATGATGTATGTGTATGCGCGCCTATATATACATATTTATGTGTTTGTGTGTGTGACACTTGTATGTCTATCTATTCATCATTGGCTATCAACTTGAGCACTTTCTTCTGTGATTCAACGCTTTGGAATGCGCATCGAAGTGATGTCAATCTTTGCTCAGCTGAAAACTCAATCTCTTTCTCTCTCTTTCTCTCTCCCTTCCCCTCTGTCTCTCTTTCTCTCTCTCTTTCTCTCTTCTTCTTCTTCTTCTTCTTCTTCTTCTTCTTCTCGATTCATGCCAAACGATCATTACCGACGATTCGCACTCGACGTACGTATATACATACATACATACATACGTACATACATACATACATACATACATACATATCTACATAATTCCTCGGAACACCTGCGCGCCTTGTGTAATTTTTTAACACAACGCATTGCATGCTTTCCTTTGACGATCGATACATACCTCGAATCATACTTCGATACGATTCTAGGAATTGTATTCTTCGAAATGTAAACGTGCATAAAAAAGAAGAATAAAAAAAAAAAAAAAAAGAAAATACAAAAAGAAATTGAAAAGGAAGAATAAAGCAGATTACAAAAAAAAAAAAAAGAAAAATTGAAAAAGAAGAAAAAAGGAAGAAGGAAAAACAAATAGAAATGAATTCTAGAAAACAATCGTGGAGTATTTCCGAACGATAATTAATATTTTTTTATTAATTAACGATTTGATATAATATGACATTATCAGTAATAATTATATGTGTTACAAATGAATATAATAATATAATTATGTAAACACAAGACAGAGATACACACATACATTGGTGTTATCGACGTCAATAATTAATATCACTATTATTTAAATGTTCATTGAGAAATCGTCATTTAGTAACAAATGCAAATATTCTTTTCTATTAATACAATAAAAATATAGATATATTTTAAAACTGACGTGTTAAAGTTAACATTAAAACAAAAAAAAAAGAAAAATTTTTTTTTCCTTTTCTTTTTTCTTTTTTTTTTTATTCGCTTAATTCATTCATTCGTTCGTTTGTTCGTTAATAATCTTACTCATAATTGGCACGTACAACGCGATATTTCACTTTCAATTACATCAAATCCGTCGTCCTTTCATACCTGTGTGAATATCTACACGTTCGAGATGATTCTCAATTTTATTATCTCAATCAAACGTTCTCTATGATGCACATCGCGTTGTTATATCGTGCCGTCTAATAAAATGAAATAAATTATTTATTATAACAGAATTTCCCGTGCATATACACTCTCAAATACACATATCGTTATTTTTATGTTATATAATATCCATTATAATTTCCCGCGCCGTTTTCGATATCCATCGCGATATATAATAATCGATGACTATAAAGTTCGTCGGAAGAAAAGCTCGTGTATTTGATTTTATGATCGTAACGTATAAAATTCGTGCCCTCGTATCGTTCACCGATCGAGAATAACAGAAAAAGAAGGGAATAAAAATAAAGGGTTGGGGACGGGGGGTTATGGAGTATGGGAGATGAGAAAGGGGTCGGGGGAGGGGGTGGGTCGAGGATGATGGAGAGAAAAGGATGGACGAATATTGTTACGGGAATTAAATCATTGGTTAATTATGAATCGAAGCTTCCTGCTTCTATTGTAACTTTAAACGACAAGTAGCCGGAATTATATAGATTGTAAAATAACAATTCGCTGACGTCAGTTCTTTCATTCGTTTATCCGCTCGCGTTCGTTCATTTATTCGCATACGTGCGTTCATTCGTTCGTCCGTTCGTTCGTTCCTACGTTTGTTATTCAACGAATCAAAATTCAATCCGAACATACGTTCGTATAGATGAAACAAGAAAAAAATAATTACTGAACCGTATTGAACAAGAATTGTTTATGTATCTGCGAAGAATGTTAGAAAAAAAAAAAAAAACAAAAAAAAAAGAAGAACAAAAAGAAAACAAAAAAGAAGAGAAAAGAAGAAAAGAGAGAAAAGGAAAAAGAATTGAAAAATAACAATGACGTTCTTGTCGGTTGAATGCAATTCCTTTTTTTTTTTTACCTCCTTCTTTTTTTTCCTCTCTTTAATTATTATTAAAGTCAGCAATGAAAAGTTATTTTTCAAAGTACACCACAGGTTATACTTTTGATCCCTTCGAATCCTGTAGTGTTTATGTACAGAGTGTCCAGAAAAATATGGAACCGAATTTATACTATGTATTATTGATATCAAATAGGTGAAACAAATTCATATAAACTTATGGCAAAAAATGTTTCTTTTTGAGATAAAGATATTTATGATTTATTATGGGAATTATAAGAAATGTTCGAAAATTCCTATTTTTGCAAAAATGCAAATTTCCATTCGTCGAATTAGCGATTGCCCAAAAATTGCTTTCAAATATTTCAACTGTATTTAAATATAATAATAAATGAATTTTGAATAAATTCTCAAAGTTTCATCTTTTGTTTTTATCGTATTTTTATAAATCAACTCATTTAAACAATAACTTAGTCATTGAGAATTATAATACGTATACGAAAAAAGAAAAAAAAAAAAAGAAAAACACGAAAGAAAAAATTCGGCAATCATTAATTACGACGAATGGAAATAAATCATACACATACTTATTTTTAAAAGCAAATATCTTTTCAATAAAGCATTTTTGGACATAAGTTTATATGAACTTTTTTCATCCATTTAAATTCAATAATATGTGATATAAGTTTGATCTCATGCTTTTTGAACATCCTATATATATATATATATATATATATATATATATATATATATATAAAGACATTTCTGTAACAACTTTGAAATCGATTTCTGATATCGTTCAAAGTTGACGATCGATCAACTTGACTGTTTTAAGTTAGAGTTAGACAATGTTTCCTTTCTTTTTCTCTTTCTACTTCGTGATATTATCTTTGCATCCGTACGGAGTCATTTGCGTAACGATATTAAATCATTTCGTACCCCCAAGCACCGATGGTGTCCAAGAGAAAGGAGAGAGAGAGAGAGAGAGAGAGAGAGAGAGAGAGAGAGAGAGAGAACGGAAGATAAGAGAAAAGGAAACAAAGAAGAAAAGAAAAGAAAAAGGAAAAAAAAAGAAAAAGAAAAGAAAAATAGAAAAGAAAAGAAAAATAGAAAAGAAAAGGAAGGAAAGGAAAGAGAGAAAAAGGAAAAAATTATATGCATTGCGGAAAGGAGAAAAAAGAGGAGACGAGAAATGATTCCGACAACTCGTACGGCATGCCGGATTTCGATAAATCTAGACGTCGACGTCGAACGTCGTCGTACTGTTCGAACAGAAGGCAAAAGCTGGTTATACCTACGCTAAACTTCCTTCTGAAAGATAGTCTCGTCTCTTTCGCATTTTAGTCGCGATTCAAACCTGCCATTTATATTTTCTTTCTCTATCTCTATCTCGTTCTCTCTCTCTCTCTATCTATCTTTCTCTCTCTCTCTTTCCTTACATACAAAGCGTTCAATAATAAATTATACACCTGAAAACATTATCTCGATATGCATTTTATATTAATTAATTATTTAATAATAAAAAAAAAAAAAAAAAAAAAAAAGAGGAAAAATAATACAAAAATAAAAAAAGAAAGATGATTACTTGAAAAGAAAGAAAAAAAAAAAAATTAACAAATGAAAACACCATTGATATATCTCTCATATAAATTTTTTTTCTTTCCTTTATCATGAATTCTAATAATAATTTATCTATATTATATTTTCGTTGAAAACAATAACAATCTCTAAAGATTTAGGGGGACATCATATGTAATATATATATATATATATATATATATATATATATATATACATATGTACATATAAATAAGTATATATATATATATATGTGTGTGTGTGTGTGTATCTCCCATATTTCTCGATCTAATTTGTACTTCGTATGTGAAGGTACGACCACGCAAAAATTGTTCCCCTTTCAAATCTTTATTGCGTAGGTAGGCTTCGATCAATAGACAAGTTTCTGTAAGTTGTTGTTGTTGTTGTTGTTGTTGTCGTTGTCGTTGTCGTAGTCGTTTTAACGTTATGTAGATTATTTGTTATATAGGTACATAGATATATGGATATCTGTATATCTACTTTATAAGTTCTCAATCCGTTCCGTCACGAACGAGACATATTTGAGAACCCGTATTCGGTTCCGTTCGAGCGCGCGACCATAATCGATTCGCCACGCGTTTCCGTTTCTGATAATCTTACTCGTTGCTCATAGACATACAACACTACATAAGTCACGATCGATCGAGTCATGTATACGACATTTCTAATGTCCCAAGTTAAAGTATCAACTTGTCCGATAGAAGTTATATGAGCAATTTCTTTGAATTAATCCTTTCATCTTGAAATTCTATTTTATATTATTTCATTTCATTTCATTTCTTTATAACTCTATTTTTTTTTTTTGTTTTTTTGTTTTTTTTTTTTATTTGAGAATGTTCGAAAATCTCCTATTATTATAATATATTCGATGTAACCGATTTATTCATCTATCGAAAAAAGATTTCATGGATTGATCTGATTAAAGTACTCGATAAAAATAAGAAAAAAGACGAAGAAAAAAGAAAAGGGAGAGAGAGAGAGAGAGAGAGAGAGAGAGAGAGAAAGAAAAAATTGGAGAAAGAAATTGCTGAACGATTTATTATTATCATTCACGATTCTTTCTTCCTCTCTCTCTCTCTCTCTCTCTCTCTCTCTCTTTCTTTTCGAAACGAAGAAAAATCGGAAATATCCTTGTGACTATCGAGACCAATACGTTATGAAATAGTTCTCTACAATTTTGAAATTTAACGACGACCCTTTCAAATCATTCGTTCATTTTGCTTGAGGGAAACCCCTCGTTAAACCGTAAAACCTATAGGGGATGGGGTGACGAAGCGAATAATATCGCTGTATAACCGTTAAAATCGTTCCTCCACCCTTTCGAATTCGGCGAAAGTTCGTCGAGCATAACTCAAGTGCAATCGACGTACCATGTGACCGAGAGAAAGAGAGAAAGAGAGAGAGAGAGAGAGAGAGAGAGAGAGAGAGAGAGAGAGTATATACGGGTGAAGGGAAGGGGGCAATCGTTAAATTCGTACAACGAGAAACGAATTTCGCATTTTCCAGTCAAGAACCAATGTCGAATGCCCGAACATTGGATTATGAGAGAAAGAGAGATAGACAGAAAAAGAGAGATAGAGAGAGAGAGAGAGACGGAGAAAAAGAGAGAGTGAGAAGGGAGGAGGGGAACAAAAGGGTGGAAGAATCGTTTAATTAAACCATCGTGATGGCGCGGAAGAACCGCATACGCGAGAACTTTGTAAACCAGGGCGAAAAGTGCCAGACTAGATTGGAATACGATTGCAATGTATTCGTGGCACGTGCTACGACAAGTTGAATCGAATGAGGAACTTACGAAGGTGAAAAGTACGACGACAAACGGAATCGTCCAAGATTGTAAAAGATAAATCGTAAGAAGAAAGAAGAGAAAGAAAAAGAAAGAGAGAGATAGAGAGAGATAGAGAGAGATAGACAGAGGGAGAGAGATAAATGAGACAGATGGACAGATTGATTAATCAATACAGAACCTGTTGAGTCATTATCCTTTCTTTGAATAATTAACGTTCTTGTTATCGACGTTTAATCATCCTAAATTTTTTATAATGGTCAATGATTAAAGATGATCTTCTTTTTTTTTTATAAATAATGAAAAATTCTACTAGTTTTTAAATTTCTTCGAAATTTCGAATTCAATAATGAAGAAATCTATTTATATGTCTATATAGATATATAGAAACATAAGTGCTCTTTAAAAAGTTATACCTATAATTAATACGTATATATAATTATAAAAAATAAATACAATTATATAACTATATTATATTGGTATAATATAATTATATTAAAATTTTATATATTAAATGTATTAATTCATTTCATCGAAATAAAATGTAAAATGAGAAATTTTATATCTACTAAATACTAATACTTTAATAATATTATTATCATATGATACAAACAATATTTCAACTTCTACGTTGTATAAATTTTTTTTTTCTTTTTTTGTATACTTTAAGCAAAACGAATGAATTTATTATTGTCGATTTAACTTGATAACGTCGATATACATGTTTTAATATCTCGATAATTCCAAGAATGATCTTTTATTTTTTTGGGATCTTGACTGATACACGAACAAACAATCATTCGTTAAGATCACAAATCTTTTTAATCTTTGTTCTTTCTTCTACCGTTGAATGATATTTCGTGTTTCAAAAGCTTTTAAAATAAATTTTTTACGATCCTTCTTCGACGCATCTTTCGTTTTACTTAAATATCTGTAGATATTACATATATATATATATATATATATATTTTTTTTTTTTTTTTTTTTTTTTTTTCGTTAATTCACGAAGACGTACAATAAGAACGAATTTATTTTCTATATTTTTCGTTCCTTTTGTCTTGCTTACCTGCCAAAATTCCATTTTCACCAAAGATACCCGGTATCTTTTCGTGTGCGCCAAAGTAGTGCCGATACCTTAGCGAACGTTGGAATGGAATGCGACTTTATCACTATGCTAACTAACTAACATTCCATGCGAGTACACACGAACTTATGCGTGAAAAAGAGAAAGAAAAGGAGAGAGAGAGAGAGAGAGAGAGATCCCGAAGCGGCGCAAATATTTGCCGAAACGAACATTTTTTTTCTCCCTCCCCTTTCTCAACTCTTTCTTTCTTTTTTCTTCATCTTTTCCGCTATCTTTTCTCTTTAAACCTTCGACAATACACTTAGCCGACAAACATTGCGTGCGATTATGCAGGAATCTCGAGTGTAAGAGTAACAAAAAAAAAGAAAAAAAGAAGAAAGAAAAGAAAAGAAAAGAAAGAAAGAAAGAAAAAATGAAAAAGAAGTCTTTTCGAAATATCGATTATACTTCATACCTCGATGTTTAAGTGTGAGTTAACAATGAATAATTTTTAAATTTAATAATTTTTAAATTAATTACACTCGCACGCTATTGACGTGAAATAATGGAATAAAATAAAGAGAAAAGGAGAAAAGAAGTATATGGATCTTTTTTTTTTTTTTTTTTTTTTTTTTACATCAACCAACAAAATGTTATAAATATGAATAACATAGAGAGAGAACGTAAAGGATGAGTGATTTTTAAATTATAGATGTAATATGTAAGTACGTATTATTGACGTGATTGAATAAATTGAAGAAAAATTTTTTGAATTATCTGAAAAAAGATTAAAACGAATGGATATCAACGATTTATGAAGTAAGCACGCAGTTTTAAAATAATATATATTTATATTATTTAAATGTTGCAATAAAATTGGAATGGTTAAAAAAGAAAAAACAAAATATGTTAAGATATACGATGTTATTAATGTGAATAACGTGTAATACGTTTAAATTATATTCATATATCTTGTTACAGTAAGATGATGAAAAATCGAACATGAAACATGTTAAGGAACAGAATTGAAATGAACGATTAATATGAACAGCATTGATCTTACATAGTGTTGGAATTATACATCCATGTTCAAGGACAGGTATCGTCAGGACGACAAATATAAAAATATAAGAAATATAATATAAAAATATAAAAAATATAATGTTGAATAAAATAAAAAAATAATAATAATAATAATATAAAAAATAAAAACAAATAATATGAAAAAAAAAAAGATCGGAAGAGAAAAAAATAAAATTATGTTAAAGTAATTCGATTCGTGAATAGTTTGAAAATTTTACGCTTATTAATTATTGTCATGTTAAAGTAAGTGAAAAAAGAAAAAAAAAAAGGAAAAGAAAAAAGAGAAGTAATATTAACAAAAATAAAATTAATCGGCAAAGTCGATAAATTATGAAGTTAGATGATAACTATGAACATCGGAATTCGACGCACACTCTTATCGAGATAAAACGTCTTTACGAGTGACTGCTAACGAGTGCATATTACTCGTTAAAATATATAAACGTATATACATTGTAGAAACGTGTATTTACGTTTGCATTAGAAGAATATACATCCTGTCCGTGATAAATCAGACAATTTCGACAAAGCGTCGACCCTAAGTGTTTTTGACAAGGACGCCTTTCATTCAAACGTTCTCAAGAAATAAATAAATCATGATTCCAATTAGACTGCAAATCTTATTCTAAACTCATTCTAAGCACCAGATACAATTTCTTATGAAATAATCGACAATAATGTTTGACTCCGTGAAGAAATTATTTTTGTTCAAGGGGTTTCGACGTAAAGTTGATTGATTGAATAACTTTGATAAAAAAAAAAAAAAAAAAAACTCGATCAATTAAATATCTAAACAATTTCTTAAACTACATTCATCGGAGCAAATTTATACGACGCCAAATTATCAATTGATATACATTCATACTTAGCTTTCGGAAGCGGATGTACTTACATACATTCATCCAAAGGACATATCTAAAATATAAAAAAAAAAAAAAAAAAAAAAAAAAAAAAAAAAAAAAAAAAAAAAAAAAAGATAAAATACGATGATACTGTTTATCGAATCTACTTATCAAACGAAGAAATTCACGAGTTTACTGTGTAAAGAAGAATGATATCTCGACAGGTACTCTAAAAATATAGAAACTCTAATACGAAATATATCAAATATTATGGATGGAATAAATAATGAAAAAAAAAAAGAAAAAAAAAATTTATCTCAAACGCTCGGTTTCAACATAAATATAAAGCTATTAATCTAAACCAAGTATCTAGTAGAAAATTCAATTTCGACTCTTCCATTTAGCTCTTCGAAAATTCTTTAACACTTTACAATGTCCTTTGCCGATAACGTAAGATAACGTAAAGCGACAAAAGTGGATTAGAAAAAAAAAAAAAGAAGAAAAAAAAGCATTTAAAAAATTTTAATAGATAACACCTCCTCCTCCTCCTCCTCCTCCTCCTCCTGTCCTTTCCCCCCCCCCTCACTAATAACAATTCTAACACCATAGAAGCAGATCAAGTAATAAAATTAGTAAATCGTAATAAAAACAATTAATCACCACGTAAATGACGAAACTAAAAAAGATTTGTTAATCCTTAAAAATTTCATTTTGAAATAACTCAAAAGCATACTTCTACGAGAAATTGAAAGTATAAGGAAAAAAAAAGATGTCTTAGATCTATGTAAAATCATTCGGATTAATGCGGAGAACATGATATTCAATTAAAAGGTTCTTTTTAATATATAGAAACAAAAAAAAAAAAAAGAAAAAAAACAAAAACAAAATATATAAACCAAGAAATGTCAAATTATAGTTCCATTAAATTCTTTTAGAATTCTGTCTCATACGGGAATATCAATAAATGTGATTGCCGACTTCTTAACCGAAACAGAAACGAATTTCAGCAATTCCGATATATGCATATTGGAAAATCTCATTTGTAGACATGTACGATGTATACGAAAAAAAAAAAAAAAAAAAAGAAAAAGAAAAAAAAAAAAAAGGAAAAGAGGCAAACGCAAGACGGAAAATATGATCAAAGAAGAAGGTTTTATTAAAGGGGAGGGAAACATATTTCCAACTCTATTACAGCGATGATCAAGGTTTATGATAAACACAGAAGAAAGAAAAAAAAAAAAACAGAAAAAAAATTAAAAAAGAACTATTAATTAGAAAACTTATTACATATTATAATATATCGAATTAAAACCGATAAAATTAAAAGTCTTCATCGGTCTGTTTTGTTCCTATTAATATCGTAAGAGACATAAATGATCTAAAATGTAAGTGCAATCAGAAGCAATGATGATATAAATCACGTCGTGTAGTTAACTTTACGATCTAAGAACAAGATCGGAAGAACAAGATTAATCGAAAAGATGAGAAAAAAGTAATAAAAAAAAATAAATAAATAAATAAATAAATAAAATTGCAACTATCTCTCGGTATAGAAACGTTAATTGTAAAGCCAAACATAACGGTATGCCTTAATATATTCTACTTTCTTAAAAAATGCAACTTACGTATTTAGAAATGTATACTGATATCAGAAAATGAAACTTGCAAATTTAATTCATACTGCTCACACACACATACATATACATGGAACACAATTGTGCGCGAGCTGAAGGTGTTTTGATTGTTTAATTAAAAAAAAAAAAAAAAAAAAAAAAAAAAAGGAGACGAAAGAGAAATAACAATTATAAACATCGACATAGAATATTCACAGTTTCGATATTATACTCTAATATTGTTGATATATTACATTATAAAATATTTATTAAAGAGGATGAAACAATTTTTTAAAAATAATTCTTCAAATGTATGACGAAGTTAAGAAAATATGTTAGAGAGAATAAATTAACGTTAAATAATGACAATATTATTTTAGATCGATCAACGTCGTTAATCAAATCGAGTTATTAGTCGGACACATTAAACAATTAACGTCGAATAATCATTGAAATTTATTGCTCGATAATTGCTCGTGTATACGAATAACTTAAAACTTTTTGTCAATAGAAAGCTTTTACGTTTCCTATAACAATATTATATTACATCGTATACGGTACGTTATGCGAACGTTCATAAACTGCTATATATTATTTTCGAAAGAACTCGTTGATGTCTCTTGAACATAACAGACATACAGATATGAGAAGATTACGTATTCGTCGTTGGATTGAACGGATCATGGTTCACTGAGACAGACTGTGTGATATACGAGAAAGAGAAAGAGAGGGAGAGAGAGAGAGAGAGAGAGAGAGAGAGAGAGAGAGGTAAATCCAGGGAGAACGATTTCGAGTGTCAGCAGGTAGAAAATTATTGGCTTCCTCATAACCTGTCTCGATAAAAAGCTTTACTAACTTTAATTATTAACACCAAATATCGATGTCGCCAATATACTTTCTCTCATTTATTCGTTGATATTTCCGATCGAATTTTCTATGCTTTTTATTATATCTTTCTTTCTTTCTTTTTCTTTTAATTTTCCCTTTCCCTTATCCCCTTCAACAAATAGATACTTCTTCTATGTATATATATTTTATATTTAAATATTTTAAAATCTTTAAATATATTTATATATATACATTGTATATCTTATAAAAAGAAAAATAATTTATAGGAGAAAAATCAATGGAAGTATGATTTCTTATCAGTGTATGACTTATTGGAATGAAGAAATTGTATTTTTCTTTCTTTCTCTGTTTGTTTGTTTGTTTGTTTTTTTTTTCTTTTTTTTTTTTCTTTTTTTTTTTTTTTTAATTATTATACTTTATTTTATTTAATTTTATTTTATTTTCACATCTTAACTCTTTCGTAGACGAGTAATCTTATTCGTGATTGAACGGGGACTCGTAAAAGGATTACGATCTTACGGAGAACTCGATTAACGCTCGACTCGTTTCGCCTCTCGGAAGGATAAGCAGATATTACTAGGATGGGATTAAAAATTCGTCGGAGCTCGAGAGGTGACGTTTTATCATCAACGAGAAAAATAGAAAGATGAAGAAAGAAAAGAAAAAAAAAAAAAAGAAAAGAGAGAGAGAGAAGGTAGGAGAAAGAAGGAAATAATAAGGAAAAATAAAAAGAGAGGGGAGGGAGAGAGAGAGAGAGAGAGAGGGAGAGAGAGAGAGAGAGAAAGGGCTAATAGTTCGATTGCAGACAAATAAAACTTCTTCCTGACGCGTTAATCCGTTGCAATGAGAATGCAACGGATGGTCGGAAAAGCAGGCAGAATTAGGAAACGAGTGAAAGGGATTAGCAAAAAGCGACTACAAAAACGATGCATTCTCTTTCTTTCTTTCTTTCTCTTTTTCTTTTAACGTTTCAGATTTCTTTCCAAAGGGAATTAAACTGGTCCTCCGCTTTCTTTTCCCTCGTATTCAATTTTTAATTAAAAATTACTCTTAAACGAGACCCGAGACGACAAATATTCTTCGACCAAAGTAAAAAAAAAAAAAAAAAGAAAAGAAAAAAGAATAAAAACATAGAATTAACTTCGTTCAATTAAAATGATAATTTACTTTGGTAGTTTGGAAAAAAAAAAAAAAAAATAGATAAATAAATAAAAAACATTACCCAACTAGCTTTAACATCTCTTTTATTTTTTTCTTTCCAGATATAAACATTCATATATAATTCTAGAAATTAGAATGATATTTATCATGAATGAAATTTATTTTTTCTATTAACAAAAGAAAAAAAGAAAAAAACATGTGTCGTTTTTTTTCTTCTATATATGTGTATATCATATATGATCGGTTTATCGTTCATTGCTTTTTTTTTTATCTCTCTTTCTTCTCTTTTTCTCTCTCTCTCTCTCTCTCTCTCTCTCTCTCTCTGTCCCTCTTTTATTTTCTACCTTTCTCTTTTTCTCACGATGACGGTGAATTATTGATTATTGATTCGTGACAATAATAAATGTTATTTCAAAAATTTCACAATGAAACAATATGATACAGTAAACATAATAAACAGTAGAACGCGTAATGATGAGTCGATGAAAGCTCTTACTGAGTATAAATCAAAAGAATTTAATAGGATCGAATTGTTATCGTTGAAACGATAAACGTTAATAGTGTTCTCTATCGATCGGAACGATATGAGAAAGAAAAAAAAAAACACATACATCGTGCTAGACACGTAACACGTATGTGTATACACGTGTTTATAACTTTACACATAGCCTTTCTTCAGAAAATGAAATATCGATTTAGAAGTATGACTACATGTACGAGAGAGAGAGAGAGAGAGAGAGAGAGAGAGGAGAAGAGGAAAGCTATTATAGAAAATATAAACGAGCTTGTTTCTGGATCATTAATCGACATATACTACCTTCTAATTTGAATGATTTCAACGAGAAGCATTTTGTCTTTCCATAAGATCTATTTACTTACTGTCAATAGCGAGTTACTTTTCATCGAAATTTCATTTCAAGAATTATTAATATTTTATGTATGTATCCACTCGATACTTTTTATAAAGAGAAACGAAAAATATAATTTGTGGTATGATAAAGAGAGAAAGAAAAAAAAAATATTATGATAATTAATAAAAAAATAATATTTCTTTTTTAACTTGCCATATCTTGTTTCTATATGTATCCTATATAAGCAAAGTGCTGTTGGTCTTATCTGAGATGAAAAAAAAAAAAAGAAGAACAGGAAAAAAAGAAAATACTAATTTTATAAAATTCTTCATAGAAAAAAAAAAGAAAGAAAAGAAAAAAGAGAAACGAAGATAAGGACGATCCTTGTTCCTTAAAACAAAAAGAAAAAGAAAAAAAAAAAAAAAGAAGAAAAAAAATCTTTGTCGTAACGAATGAGAAAATGTCGAGTTCGAGAGTCTGTGGAAAACGGAAATGGTCATTAATTACAATATGTCTGTTATCGGCTGCGCAAAGGTTTCGTTTGTGTAGAACGATCCTCTGGCATGAGACAAACGCCTATTAATAAAGAGAGAGAGAGAGAGAGAGAGAGAGAGAGAGAGAGAGAGGGAGAGAAAGAGAGAGGGGTTGACTCTCACGGTCCAATTCGAAAATGAATCAGGAATACGTCGATAAAAGCCGAAGCTGTTACGACTCAGTTCGGCTCGGCTCGGCTCGAAATTTGAAAGAGAGAGAGAGAGAGAGAGAGAGAGAGGGAGAGAGAGAGATAAAGAGTCTCGAGAGTCACTCGAAAGGTCCGCCTCGAAATCCATTGAGCAGATTTCAAGAGGGTTCGACGGGGATGCAAGAGATAAACATTTTTCCCTCGAAATCTAGAAATTGTATGCTGGCGAGTCATCCCATTCATTTTTTTTTCTTCTCCCTTCCTCTCTCTCACTCTCTCTCTCTCTCTCTCTCTCTCTCTCTCTTTCTCTCTCTCTCTCTATCTATCTATCTATATATCTATCTAGCTATCTAGCTATCTATCTTTTTTTTTTTTTATATCATCATCCTATCGTGTTGTTTTTTCATCTGTCGTATACGAGTATCGTAAAAAACACGATAAACGAACAGACTGTCGGCGACGTTATTTTAACGATACATCATAAATCGAATGCGTCTCTTAAAGTTTCTGACGATCTCTCAACGTTAATGCGTTAACTACGATTCTCATTGGATTCCTAATCGGAGTCGTTTAATTAAAACAAAACAAAAACAAAAACAAGAAAAAATAACCAAAAGAAAAAAAGAAATAAAAAAAAAAAAAAAATGAAAATAAAAAAAGAATACCAAAAGACAGAAGAAGAATAAAAAAGAGAAAGAAAGGAAAATGGAAAAATAAGATTCTTTCGCGTGTATGCATCAAGTAAATTTTATCTCTGATGACGTCATGTAACCTGCATACGTCATATACTCGCATACGATATAGATTGTATGCGACTTCTACTACTTGGAAAATTTTCTTCGAGAGAAAAAAAGCATTTCGATGGAACTAACGGCACATTTCGAGGATCATTGCGTGCCAGTGAGCACGGAAAACAAGTTAGAGTTCAAAAAGGAATCCATTATGTCGAGAGTAAAACCGACGTGTTTCAATTTCACCGGAAAATTTACATAGGAGAACTTTATAAAAGAGAAAGAGAAAGAGAGAGAGAGAGAGAGAGAGAGAGAGAGTGAGGAGGAGGGAGGGAGGGAGGGCACGTTGTTTCTTCTACTATCTCTGATATGAGCTTTTGCATAAGTTCTACTATATATTTCCCTCTGTCTCTCTCTCTTTCTCTCTCTCTCTCTTTCTCTCTCTCTCTCTCTCTCTTTCTCTCTCTGTTTCCTTCTCTCGTTTTAGTGGTCCATCTCTTTTCATCGGAGTACCCATACCCAGGGACTATTTCCCAACATAAGTGAATCTAAGGAAGCCCCGTTAGTCAAATATTTTATCAGAACCTACGATGTGTGCGCGCGAGCGACAACGACAGAGATAGAGGACAGAGACAAAGACAGAGATAGCGAAAGAGACAGAGGCAGCCCAAGCTCAAGAGCAAGAGGAAATGAACGAACGAATGTTACTACCTCAATCTTACTTCTCCACTGAGACTTCGGCATTTACATACATTATAATATGCAAACACCGTCGGTCGTCTGTTTTCGGGCGTGTAATGAACAAATAACATAACGGAGAGAATCCTCTTTGGCAATCCACTAAAATCTCGGCCGTCTACGCTAATTACAAAATAACTCTTCAAAACTCAATACACCGACTTTCACGCAATGATTGAAGATTATTCGAACGTCGTCTAAAGAAAACCGACGACAGGAAAAATTTATGAGTGTTCGTACGAATTGTAAAAAAAGAAAAAAGATCAAAATAGCCTCTTTTAAAATTATTTCCATCAAATTAAAATACAATATAATTCAATTAACGATCCTAGCTTATACAATAATACCGGATCCGAATTAAAATGGTTAATGGATTTGAATTCTTAATTTATTGCAAGTATTTCAATAACTCGAACGAAAAATCATCAAAATAATGCGAAAGAATTTATATATTTATATAGAGATATCACGATCGATATCACCACTTTGACATTATTTTCTACACAGGAAAATAACTAATGGATGCAACCATTTTGTTTCGATATCTCGTTGATGGATGTATCGAAAAATTTAAAAGCTGCCTGACCATTTTTTTCCATTTCTTTCTCTCTCCCCGTCTCACATACACATACATACACACACACACACACACACACACACACATATATATATACATATATATATACATATGTATCTATTTCCCATCATAGATACTTTCTCTTTCTTCCTTTTGTTTAAAACCACATCGATTTGTTTATTGTAAAATGATTTAAAGAAATCATTGATATTCGGCTTGTTTCATTAGAGAAATTCGAGCTTACCTCTTTTTTCCTTCACCCCTCCTTTCTCTCTCTCTCTCTCTCTCTCTCTCTCTCTCTCTCTTTTCCTCTATACTCTTCCTTTTTCCTCTCTTTTCTTTCACTCCTTTAGAAAGAATATAAACACTTGTGTACATGCAAATTACTCGTATCTATCCGATTGAATGTCCTACAAAGAATATTTTTTTTTCTTTTACTAACCACCGCAAGTTCATCATAAAAGAAAGAGAGAAAGGGAGAGAGAGAGAGATTTTATTTAACGTAAAGTAACTTCGAACAAATTGAAATTCAGATGGATCGAACAATTCTCTATGTCTTTCTCTTTTTTCTGGCTTTTTTATTTAAAGCTCAAAAAAGCTCCAGTTAACGTATATATACGTATATAGATACCGACATGTTAGAGGAATAAAAAATAGAAAATAACAAAGATAACGAACGTTTTGTCGCTCAGAGAGAGAGAGAGAGGGAGAGAGAGAGAGAGAAAGAGAAAGAAATCTTTCAATTAGTTTCGATCCTCGTTTAAATAATTTCAAGATTTATTCCAATTCAATAACATCATTTTGTATCTCTCGATGTCGCGAACTTACGGAAAAATAATATAAATGAATATGGAACGAGGCAAGGATGTAAGATAGATCGACAAGAAAAGAAAGAAAGAAAGAAGGAAAAAGAAGAAAGAAAGAAAGAAAGAAAGAAAGAACGAACGAACGAAAAAAGTAAGAGAAAGAAAAAGAGAGGGAGATAGAGATATAGAGAGATGGAGAGAGAAAAAGTAGAAGAAAAAGTATCTTACTGGTACTTTCGAGAGGATTCGAAAATATTCGCGGTGATTTATTAGCCCCGTAAATCCATGACGTAAAATCGTTCTTTCGACGGAAGTCGGATATAAAGGCGAGACAGAGCAACGAAAGGCGGTGGAGAAGGTAAAAAGATGGAGAATAAGAAAAATAGAAATAGAAATAGAAAGAGAAAGAGTGAGAAAGAAGAATATATGATAGAAGGCATGAAAGTACAAGAGACAGAGAGAGAGAGAGAGAAGGATATATGGCAGAAGGCATTAAAGCGCGAGAGAGAGAGAGAGAGAAGAGGAACAAGAAGAAAGAGAGAGAAAGAGGAACAGGAAGGGAGAAAGAGAGCGAGAGGGGGGAGGGAAAGTAAAAAAGAATGCACTATATGACGGATAAAGGGGGGAAGTTGTAAAAGGAAAGAGGCAAAATCTTTCGTATCTCCTTTCTCTCTTGCTTTACCTTAAAAAGATAGATAGAAAGATAGATAGAGAGAGAGAGAGAGAGAGAGAGAGAGAGAGGAAAGAGAGAAAGAGAGAGAGAGAGAGAAAAAGAGAGAGAGAGAATAATATGAAGAAATTGCGAAGAAGAAATTCACGAGCGGTCTGTGAGAAATATCTCTCGTCGAAATGCAACTGACGGTTCTTCTAGCAAAAGGGAAAAGATGCTCTGGAGAGAGTTGGCTGTTGGTAAAGGAGGGTGAGCTAGCGACGGAGAAACGGCGAAACACGTTTTATTTACGGTCTGTGCACGCGAAGAAGTCCGGAGAAGGAGAACTTCGAAGATGGGAAAGAGACGGCGATGATAGTGAAAATGTTGATGGAAATGAGGAAGAGAGAGAGAGAGAGAGAGAAAAAAATAGAGAGAGAGAGAGAGAGAAAAAGAGAGAGAGAGAGAGAGCGAGTATGTGTATGTATATATGTAAAAGGTTAAGCTTAATTAGGGAAGAAGCGTATAATCAACCCGCTTGTTGAAATATATGGAAGAAGCAATGAGTCCTATTAGTTAGAGCTTTCAATGCATCGAATAATTACTATACATAATTCAAACATCGACTAGGAGAAACATTTTGACGATGAAAATATTACAGCATATCTTTCGAATAATATTACTCTAACTAACATTATTATGATTTTCTAACGCATATACCATTATATGAACCTACATACATACATATATATATATATACATATATATATATATATATATATATATATATATATAATTTCGTTATACGTAAGATAACAATCTGAATAATGTTAAAAGGATCTTTTCGGTATTAAAAGGATTGCGCCAGCGTATTCGTCGACGAATGAACTTGTCAATGATCGACGAAATTTCTAAACGTACAATCCGATCGATTAAACGCGAAACAAAACAAAAAATATACGTGCAAGAAAAAGAGAAGGAAGAGATGAACGAGAAAGAGACGAAACAAAAAAAAAAAAAAAAAAAAAAAAGAAAAAAAGGGAAGAAAGAAAAAGAAACAAAAAAAGGCGAAATTCGTTCCAATCGATGAATTCGTCCGGCGCCACTACGATTTTTCAAAATCGGATTCTTCGGTCGCGTTGAAAATGCGATTGGACGTACCCAGTCGTCGTGGAATCGAGAATTCAATCCGTAGGAACGAGATTCTCGTCGATCGAATATTTTTTTTTTTTTATCGAACTGTTCATCTAACTGGAGGTATATGTCACGTAACGTAACGTAATACGATAATAACCATTTCGATTCGTGAACGATCGAAATTTTGGTACTCTAACTTTCTACTATATTTTTTTTCTTCTTTCTTCTTTTTTTTCTTTTTTTTTTTTTTCTTCTTCTTTTTTTCGAGAACGACTGAATAATTTAATTTTTCCGTTATCCTTGTTTTCGCGTACACGCACATAGACGAACGACGACAGAGGAATGGACGAGTCCGCGATATTTAATGAAAAAAATTCACGCAAATAGCATAAATCTTGTTGGAGGGAAATGAAAAGATATTCTGTGGCGTTAAAAAGACGCGATGCGTAAATCTTAAAGGGAGACTCGAGGGACGAAGGCAATTAAAGAACGACCGAAGAGAAGAGAAGAGAAGAGAAGAAAAGGGCGGATCGAAAAAGGGAAAATTAGTTGAAGGCGATGGCTGGCGTGGCGGTGACGTTAAAAAATTACTTCTTCGTATATTCTTTTATTTCTTTTTTTCCTTTGGTTTGTTCGTTTTCTTCCCTTTATCTAATTTCTTCTTCTTCTTTTTTTTCCCCCTCCCTTTCCATTCTATCCTTCCTTTCCTTCTTCTTCGTTTTCTTTTTTTTTTTTATCGTATATTTTTTATTTTTTTCTTTTTCTTTTCTTTTTTTTTCTTTTTTATTTTTTTTTTTTTCTTTTTTCTTTTTTTTTTTTTTTTTTTTTTTTTTTTTATTACACGAGAAACACGGGAAAAAGGGCAATGCAATGGGGGTGGGGTCAAAGTAATTAATGTTAGATTTAAATGAAGAACAATATATGCGTTAGCCGATGCGGGTAACGAGAAAACGAGATACGCGGAAACTATCGGTAATGGGGGAAAAAAAAGAGGAGAGAGAAAGAAAAACTGTATCAACGAATCGACGAATATAACGAGAAAGAGAGAGAGAGAGAGAGAGAGAGAGAGAGAGAGAGAGAGAGAGAGGAAGAGAGTGAGACAAAAACGATTTTTTTTACCGATTTCTCATCGATTTTTTATTCCATTCTGCGTTTGCTCATAAACACATAACGATCTATGTGTCGTAGGAAATCTCATAAACACGAAACGAAAGATTAATTATACTCTTTGAGTGTAAAAACAATAGTTCGTAGCTGGTAATAACATAGCATAGCTATAGTTCATGGGGCAATGAAGAATTCATATTGACGTAAAGAACGTCTCGTTCGAAGTACTTTTGTAACTAGGATAATTGTATAGTTAATGAGTATAAAAGATTTTAATTCAAAAGGGATGAATGAACAAAAAAAAAAAAAAAGAAAGAAAGAAAAGAAAACAAAAAAGAAAGAAAAAATTAAAAAAAAATAATTGAAAACAAATATGAAAATCGCATAAAAATATCTTTTCTTCTCTCCCTCTCTTCCTTTCTCCATCTTTTTCTCTTTCTCTCTTTCTATGTCCGTCTACATCTCAGAACGTATTTTTATTCGTCCATAAGGAAAAACTTTCGATGAAAATCTGTATGCCTTTGAACGAAAATAATGTTAGATTAAAGAGATTCCTCTAGTTTATCTGAAACGTGGAAAATTCGAAAGGAATGACTCGAGTAGAGGATCTTGTCGAGGGATTTAAAGTAAGAAGTCGGGATTATAAAAAAAAGAAAAAATGAAAGAAAAAAAAAAAAAAAGAGAAAAGATGGAAAGAGGAAGGAGAGAGAAAAAGAGAGACAGAGAGAAAGAGAAAGAGAGGGAGAAGAAATCTGTTAGCAGAGACAGAATGAGAGAGAGAAAGAGAAAGAAAGAGAGAGAGAGAGAGAGAGAGAGAGAGAGAGAAAGAGAAAGAAAGAGAGAGAGAGAGAGAGAGAGAGAGAAAGAGAGAGAGAGAGATGAAGGAAATAGGTGGTAGAAAGCTTGGAAAAGTAATCTGGCCCACTTTTCACCCTTAACCAGCCTAGTTAACGAGGGTCTGGTAGGAGAGATAGATACAGATGGCTCGCATCTTCCAAGTAGGTCAAAAATGAACCGAACTACCTGACTTTCTTTCACTTTTAACATGTACATGTGCGTATACTACGAAAGAGACAAGCTCATTTACTTCTTCCTTATATAGAGAAACGAGAAGACGTCGAATTTTTCTTCTTTTTCTCTTTTATCAAATCTGACCTGGCTATCAACTGTTAATCGTTTAAAATTGTTAAATAAAAATGTTATTCTGCATTATTATAAAAATTATCATCTATCGTTCTATACATGATCCTACGATATCAATAATAATAATAATAATAATAATAATAATAATAATAATAATAATAATAATAATAATAATAATAATAATAATAATAGTAATAATAATAATAATTATTATTATTTTGAAAAAAGAAGAAGTGCGTGTAATATGTTATTAATAAATCAATAGGAATTATATCTTCTCAATAAAAAGATAACAATAGTCAGAGATGTTATTAGAAGTTATGAAAATTATAATCATCGATTACATTCTTTAATACATAATTTTATATTCATAATAAATTTCGAATTAATAAAATTTATATCAGTAATAAAAATAATGATATAATAACAATAGATATAATAATAATAATAATAATATTAATTTTGAAAAAATGTGTAAACAACAAGAAAATTTTTTTTTCTTTTTTTTTCCAAACAGCTTCCCCCAATAGTCAGAAATGTCATATTACACGTTATTAAATTATATAAAATTATAATCATCCGATCTTTCTCTCTATGTATAATTGTATAAGATAATAATAATAATAATAATAATAAATAATAATAATAATAATAAATAACTAATAATAATAAGAAAAATAATAATATAATAATTTTGAAAAAATAGAAGAAGAAATAATATATAATCAACAAGAGTTCTTTTCATTTTGAAAAGCTAGCAATAAGCATTCTATGATAAATATGCCTGATAAAAAATGCTTTTGGTGAAAAGATTTCCAAAAGAACGGAATAAAAAAGAGTAAAATAAAAAAAAAAAAAAAAAGAAAAAGAAAAGGAACAAGAAGAAGGATACTTTTCGTTCTTCGGAATAACGTCATCTTCGTCATTCACAGTCTCGACGTTACTATTCGCGAGATTCGTGTCGCCTTTTTAGTCGCTCATTTACAACTCTCCATCTCGCTCGCTCCTTTTTTCTTCGTTCTTTCGTTCGGTTGGCTGTGTCTGAAAGGAAGTAGACGCGACACGGTTCGCTTATTAGGAAACGACGTCTTGGATGGTTCAAGAGGATGAAAAAGAAGAGAAGAAGGGGTATTCCTCCTCGTGTAATACGATTCATACTCACCCACGGAAAAAGAAAAAGAAAGAAAGAAAGGAAGAAAGAAAGAAAGAAAGGAAGAAAAAAGACAAGAAAAAAAAAGGAGGAACGAAAGTTATAAGACTCGCGATTCTTTTCAATCTTTCTTTCCTCATTTTCTATCTCTATCTATCTGTCTTTTTTCGAGATTCTCAATTCAAGATCTTTTTCTCTATTGCTAGTCACGCTGAAGTCGATATCGACGATTTAATTCGATTTAATCAAACGAGAGAAAGAGAGAGAAAGAGAGAGAGAGAGAGAGAGAGAGAGAGAGAGAACATTGACATTAAAAATATTCTATCCACAAATACGTATATATTTATCTATATATTATCTATATATTATCTATATATTATCTGTATATAAATGTTTGCATAGAAAGTTTAAAATGAAATTACAATAATAACGATATGTTTGAAAGTGAATCTTTAAAAGATATTTTTCAAAGTAAATTTTACGAAGTAATTAAAAAATTTACAATCAATAATATATATAATATGATGATTTATATATTATCTATATATAAGTATATGCATGTAAATTTTCAAATGAAATTACAATCAAAATGAAATGTTTGAATACAAATCTCCGAAAAATATTTTTTAAAGTAAATATTACAACGAGTGATTAAAAAAATTACAATCGATAATGAATATAATATGATAATCGTTTTATTATATTTAACGTGTATTATTATTATTTAACGTGTATTATTGTATTATATTTAGCTTATCTAATCTCTCGATTTGTTTTTCTTTTTTTCAGCAACTGCAGCTCCTGACACACCTTCCAATCGTAAGTCACATATCGATATTATTATAATTTTTAAACGATTTTACTTGAGGGAGAATACATTTTTACTTCTAATATAAGATATGATATAAATAACTATAAATATATAACAAGTGAATAATTAATTGTGAATAATTTATCCTACGAACAAGGAGTGTTTTAATTTATCGACTTATTATATACAAGCACGTTGATTATTAATGACTAGATATACTTAATTATCTCCTATTTATAATTCGTATATATAATAAATTGCGAATGATGAAATACTTAATTATGTATATATTTCTTTATAATTTAAAATTCAAAAATATATTTATTTTTTTACTGAAATAACTGATATTAACGTTTGGAAAACGATCGATTGACTTTTGATAAAAAAAATTCTTTCAATTCTAATTTTATAATAATTTTAATCATTATTTTAATTCTTATTTTCAATTTAACTTATGAACTTCTTGTAAATTTACTTTTATGTACTTTCAAATCGTCAGGCTTAAATCAAATTTACATATCTCTTTCTCTCTCTCTCTCTCTCTCTCTTTCTTTCTCCTGTGTCTCGCTTTCTTGAAATTTTGTGATGATAGTAAAGAATGACTCACTTTTGCGTGACATTTAAGTTTTGTAACGCAGAACCCTTTACGCTTCAGCACACTAACAAGAATTGTAGCAGAAATGAAACAAACGCGATCATTCCACGTTAACAAAGAAGAATCGACTCGTTGCTTTTCGCAAGCAACCGGCTTCTCGGTTTTGACGTGAAACACGACGTTACACGTCGTGTAATGCGATGAGCGAAAGAGTTGGCAAGAAGAAAAACGGCTAAAAACGGACGGAGAGATAAATGGAAGAAAACAATAAAAAAAAAAAAAAGAAAAAGAAAGAAGAAAAGATAATATAAAAAAAAAAAAAAAAAAAAGAAAAAGAAAGGAAAAAACAAATCGATTCTAAAATGATTTCACATACGAGGGAGCACATGTCTTCGTTTTCATTTGATTCACCCAACAAACAACAACTATAACAACAACAAAAACAAAAACGACATCCAAAAGAATATTCCACCGTTCATCGGTTCGTTTGTCTGTGAAAATAAAAAATAAAAAAAAAAAAAAAAAAGAAAAAAAAAAGAAAAAGAAAGAAGAGAATAAACAAAGAAAAGAAAAAGAAAGAAAATCAAGCACGGCGTTTTCTTTCTTTTACTTTTTTTTCTGTTTCTTTTTCTTTTTTTTTCTTTTTGTTTTTTTTTTTTTTTTTTTCTTATACTTCGCACACGTCAAAGAAAAAAAAAAAAAAAAAAAAAAAAAACAAGAAAAAAACCCCCGGTGCAAATGCTTTTTCTCTCCGATTTTTTCGTCTTTCTTTTCATTCGAAAAAAGATATATTCAAAATTATTATGACCCGGAATTTTGCCAGGAATAATTTATAACGTTCACAGTGTTCAAAGAACAAAGTAAGTGGTATAGTGGTATAGAGAAATATAAAAAAAAAAAAAAAAAAAGAAAAAAGAACAAAAAAATAATAAAAGATCTCATTTTCCTGTTTTCCAATGAACTTTCTCTTTTTCTTTTCTTTTTTTTTTTTTCTTTTTTCTCTTTTCTCTTTTCTCCATATATTCAAACGTTAACACGCTCATACGTCATGAGATGTTCGAACGTTTTCATGTAAACGAATCATACTGCATAAGCGTGCATGCTCAAACATACAAGATATGTATCTATGCATGTATTTGTTACGCTGAAAAGTAAAAGAAGAGGTAAAGCATTAAAAAGTTAACGAAAAAAAAAAAAAAAAAAAAAAAAGAAAAAGAAAAAAAAAGAAGAAAAAATTAAATAGAATAAAATAAGTAAAGTTGTAGTAAAAAATTTTCCATGGAATTGGAGTTTGAAATTTAAGAAGACCTTTGTCTGTTCACTGTAGTGGTAACTAGGAGGGATTACGTGGAAAATAATTTTTAACCTCGTCGTAGTACAAAATTTTTTTCTTTTTTTTTTTTTTTTTCTTTTTTTCTTCCTTTACTCAAGCGTACTTTTTTCTAGTTCCTGTCGCAAACGAAGAAAAATAACCACGAGAGAATGCGAAACTCGCGTGCCATTTTTGAGCGCAATGTACGTATTGCCGCAGGTATGAAGTATATACATAGGAATATATATATATATATGTATGTATGTATGTATGTATGTATGTATGTATGTATGTATGCATATATACAGGTATGTATTTAAGTATTCGAGAATGACGACGATAGAGCAAAAATTACGTCGCCATAAGCCAGACGTCGGCAAACTGTTCACTATTATTTCTAATTTTTCTTCACTTCTGGGCTTCCGTGTCCTCGTGTTATTTAAAAAGACTGATTCGTTGAAAGTCTCGTTTCGTCAGAGTAAGATGAGAAAGACAGAAATCTCGGCTTTAATATTTAATATTAATTCTTTTCTTTTCTTTTTTGTTTTTTTTTTTTTTGTTTTTTTTCAAAACTAAAAGGAAAGGAAAATCTCTATTCGTCCTCATATGTATCTACATACATACGTAAATACGTACGTAAGTATACTAAGGCATTATAATACTTTCATACGATATTTGTGAATAGATTAAAAATAACGGAATAAATAACAAAGTATATAAATGACTATGAACTGATGATGATATAGAATTAAATACATTATAAAAAAAAGTCTAAGTAAAGTATCGCTCATATAATTTTTCATACATACTATATGAATGTAATTATTCTTCGTACTTTTCATATCCACATATTTCAACATAAAAATGACAGAGATAATTTATACATAATTGCATGAATTAATATATATAATATATTAACGTAATATATTATAATAAAAAAAAAAATATATATATATATATACATATATGGTGTTCCACGGAATTGGGGCGAGCTATGTCTTTGAAAGGATTGGAGATCGAAAAAAAATGTCATAGGACAAAATTAAATGTTATTTAATGCTACGTATTTCTATGAAATGTTCCTGCATTTTTGTGCAAGGAAGCTCTTTTTCAAACTAAAATTCTAATTTTGAATACAATAATCAATGCAAATTTTCACTTTCTACAAAACAAATATATATACAAGATTTATAAAAACAATTCTCTTTAAAATACTATTGACATAATTATGTGAAAAATTAAATTAACTTAACGACTGATTATTTTTCATATCCCTTCGTCATATACCAATCATTTTATACCATATACTTACATTGCTAGTCTAATAATAATGTGAAACTTGAAAATGATTGAAATATGAGATTGCCAAGGAAGAACTGTTAAAATGTTAGACATAATAATCTTTTTATTATTTTTATCTTTATTATATATATTATACATATTTTTTAATACTTTTTCTATTAAAATATTGTGTGAGACTATTCGTTCGTATAAAAACATAACATGCAACGTGTGCATGTTGTACGTCTCGTTGCATCGATGAAAAATCGTCCGCGAAGCTTCAAGTTATTTATTTAAATTTTCTCGACGTGACTGAACAACGACAAAAGGCTACAATTTCATTGACCCTTTTTTTCATTCATCTTCTAATTTTAATCTCGTTCATCGTCGTCGATAAAGAATATGAAATTAAAAAAAAAAAGCGTGCAAGGACGGCAACAGAGAGAAAAAAAAGCAGATTCCACGATAATGATAAAAATGTCCGATCAATTTTTTTTTTTTTTCTTTTATTCCCCCTCTCTTTCAATTCTCCATTTTCTCTTTTCCCTTTTTTAGTTCGTTTCATTGTTTCTCCATTCGTCATTCTCCAAAAACGATCTATAAGAAATGATTTTTCTACTCGAAAAAAAAAAGAAAAAAAAAAAAAGAGAAAAAAGCGAAGAAAAAATAGGCTATTATTTATTTAAGCTTAGATACATTTAAACATTTCTTCAGTATTTTAAACAGATACGTTAAATATTTATAATAAAATATCATTATGTAATATGAATGACTCAACTAAGATCGAAATACTTAATACGCTTAATTATTATATACCCATCAAAATAACATTCATATAGATACGTATTTATTTGCAAAATATTTATTTTACAAAATACTTATCATAAATTAATAATAATAATAATAATATTGATCGAATCGTCGTACATCGTCATTCGAAAACAAAAAAAAAAAAAAAAGAAAGAAAAAGCACGAAACGAACGACTTGTAAAAATTGGAGTTTCATAACCGAAAGTGGTACGAGGAAGGGGTAGAAGAGGGATAAGGATGGAAAAGAAGAAAAGGTAGACAAACGCAATGAGATTCATGCACGTCGAACGTACGCTTTGTAAACTTCGATTGAATATTTGATGAGAGAGAACGATCTTCTACCTTGCTCGTGGCGGATTCTCTGTGAAAGATAGAAAAAAAGAAAGAGAGAGAGAGAAAGAGAGAGAGAGAAAGAAAGAAAGAATCCCATGATAAAAATGATTCACGCGCTTCTCGAATTCAATATCTTCTTTTCCGGAAGTCGATGTCGCCGTTGTAGTAGTCGAAGACTTACTATCTTTCTTGACACTACGCCGTAAGAATATATACCAAAAGCTTTTGCGGCAAAATTTCATAGATTCCATAGCGAATGTTAGTCTGACTTTTGTCTTCCCTTTATGGTAAACTTCGACTATATAAATCTTCGATCTCTCCATATCGATAATAAAAATTGAAATATTTCAAGATCCTCGTCGTACTTCTTTTGTACATAGAGATACGTACGTATGTATGTACGTATGTATATATACATATTTACGTAGAGGTACACATTACAGATATATTTGTATACACGCATGCATCATCATGTTCCGTGTATCCATATATAACACATATATAAATATATTTGAAGAAATTGATATCGTTAGATAATCCATACAATTATATAATAAATATGTTACAAGGGATAATTCTTGAATTTTATTTTGAATTTTTTCTTTGAATTTTATTTTGAATTTTCTTCGACATCTATGTCGTATATTTCTTTTAACTTCTTAAGGTGCACGATTTTTAAAGAAAATGAAAATCCAAGTTGCACAGAATTTCTTTTTTAATATAAAAGGATAAAAAAAAAAAAATGGAAAAAATGGAAAAAATGAAGAAAATAACGTTCATTTCAATTATTCGAAATAAAATAAAATATTAAATTGTATGACTATGAGTAACTTCAACTTTACAAGGTGAGATTAAAAAATATATCTCCCCATGAATAAAAAGGGCTTAGTAAAAGATGGGACAGTTTTTAACTCAACTCCAAAGAGTTAATAAACGAGTCAAATACATATATCTATGAATAATCCAAAAACAGGATGTATTCATCAAATCAAGATTGAATTCTCCAAGTTGAAATTTTCCATTGACATTTTTTGTCGTGTCAAAATTAACTGTGCATATATAACAAAAATTATTATAATAATATTATAAATTCTCGAGAATTTTGTCAAGATCGATAAAAAAAAAAAAAGAAAAAAAGAAAGAAAGAAAGAAAGAAAGAAAAGAAAAATCCAAAGAAAAATGAAAAACTGAGGAGAAAAAGAAATTAACAAAAAAAAAAAAGAAAACATTAATCAATAGCTCATCTCCAATACAATTATATCTTTCGCTTGAATAAAGTGTCCCTCGTTTAACGAATAAACGAAATCATGTCCTAAACCGCGAGATAAGGTAAAACGTTCAAACGAATCGAATTTACCGACGAGGACTTCAAACTCAGCCACGGTTTATCGAAGTTGAAATCGCGCTGTTAAGAGTAAGGTAGAGAGAAGAGAACACGTGGGGGAGGGAAGAGAGATAGAGAGAGAGAAAGAGAGAAAGAGAGAGAGAGAGAGAGAGAGAGAGAAAGAGAGAGAGAGTGAGAAAGGAACGAAAAGGAAGAGTGGTGGTGGTAGTGATGATGATGAGGAGGAAGAAGAGAGGGACGGAGTAAGGGGCATAAGGGCAAAGGAAGGGAAAGGGAGGGGGTGTAGGAGTGAAAGCTTGTAGTAGCGGTAAGTTGAACGCGGTAAAAGTTAAACCGATCCGCGCGTCAGGAAGCATTAAGTAATTAGTTCTATTAAACGAGTAGAGAAGTAAAGAGAGGACGAACGAGCAGTCGACCTTCGTTCTCTCTCTCACTCTCTCTCTCTCTCTCTCTCTCTCTCTCTCTCTTTCTCTCTTTCTCTATTTCTCTCTTTCTCTCTTTCTCCTCTCTCTCAGTTTTCTCTCTCTCTCTTTCGTCTCTCTTCTCCTTTATTTTCTTTACCTTATTGCAACGAACGTTCTTTACACCCACCAACAGAGAGCATCGATTAATTAATTTCAAACTTTATCCGCAAGCATGCCTACCAACCTTCTATTATCGATAACTACGATCGATTTTTCTACTGCCTTAACAATACTTCTTTAACTTATAATTGGACTGATATTATACAACTTTATAATGACGTAAATATGTACATGTAATATTATATCAAATATCAAGTACTAGAAAAGGTTGCGAACTTTCATCATTATATCTACTTCATTCGTTTAAGATCTTTTTTTGTTTTTCATTATTATTATTATTATTATTATTATTATTATTATTATTATTATTATTATTATCATTATTATTATTATTATTGTTGTTGTTGTTGTTGTTGTTGTTGTTGTTGGAGGTAATTTTGTTTGTTGTTTTTTTCTTCTTGTTCTTTTTCTGTTTTTTCCTTTTGGTGTTTTTTTTCTTTCTCTTCTTTTTTCTTTTTTTTTTTTTTTTTTTTGTTTTTTTTAATAAGACGATAACTGTCTACTTGTTATCACTTTCTTTTTCAAGGAATCCATTTTTATGATAACATTAATTCGTTAATAATGAAAAGAAATAGAATGGATAAACGTTTATTAATTTTGCTCGCATCGATAAGAAATATTTTTTCATAAGTAGAAATCATCGAGATTATTTTATTGTCCATTTCTTATATATATAATTATTCCTTTTCTCCAACTATAAAAGACGAGTTGAAATTATCAGATTTATCTTGTAAAATGTCGAAATCATAAACGATATAGATCTCAAGTACCATAAAATAAATCTGAGAAGTCGCGAAAGAATATATTTTCCTGTCGTTTCCCTATCTCTCTTTCTTTCTCTCTCTCTCTCTCTCTCTCTCTCTGTAACTTTTCTTCTTTCATTTACGATCAGAACGAAATGATTTGCAAATCCAGAATGTCTCCCAGTGCTTGGAAAAGGTGAGGACTCTCATAAAACCGAGCTGACGTTGAACTACATCGGCTGAGCTCAACTTCGTCAACGATGCGTCTCGAGAGATTTGAACGACTTGATAATCTTCGATGAGATAATTCCCGCAATGATCGTTCATCTCTCTCTCTCTCTCTCTCTCTCTCTCACTCTCTGTCTGTCTATCAGTCTGTCTATCTCTGTCCTTTTCTCTTCCACTTGGTTCCACTCTCATGTTACCTAAGCTTTTAGCAAGCAGTCACCTTTCCAAAACCATTTTCAACGTAATGTTACGAACCGATCGAATGGTCATTCAGTTTCAACAACCCTTTTCCTTTCTTCCCCGTTACTCTCTCCCACTCCCTCCGCCCCTATCGTCTTCTACGTCCATCGACTAAATTCCCTTCGAAAATTAACACCGAAATTCTGTAAAAGCCGCTTAACCGGATACGAATGTTAATTGATTAATTAACGAGCAAGAACAGGAACGATCTCGCGATTGTTGATTCCATTGATGCCATTCTATCTACTACAAATAATCCTCTTATTCGATATCCTTATTCTTATTCGTGTATTTTCTTGATGGATAAGTAACGTTCTCGTAAAGGTTCTTTTAATAATATTGCAAATCTAATCTTCAATCGGAAAAGTAATTTCTTTTAACGATCATCATAAGACATTATGTTTAAAGAAATATTTTTTTAAATATATATATATATATATATATATATATTTTGTTAGACATTTATATTTTCATATCTTCGAAAATTATCCTTTTAGATATGTAAATACTTTGTCACGTTATTATATTTTTTATTCTTTTATCAAATTAAATTTTTTTAAAACATTCTATATTTGAAAAATATATTTTGTTTCGTATTAACATTGTTGAAAGTAAAAATAAATAAGCGTAAAAAAATAAAAACAAATCAAAATAAATTACGAGAGTCAGTGATTATAAAATTGGTGTAAGTTATATATCTTTTGTATCAAAATATTATATACATATACATAGGTGTGTATTTTATATATATATATATATATATATATATATATAAACTTATATTTATTTTTTATATTTAAAAAATGTAAATCTATGTAACATTAACTTCCAAATTTTTATAGTTTTTGGACTTGTTCAAATTATTGACATTACAAATAACATTATTATTATATATATATATATATATATTTATATAAAATATAAATAATAATATATATACATAATATATATAATATATTTTTATTTATATTATAAAAATATATGATATAAATAAAAAAAAAAAAAGGAAAGAAGAAAAAAGAATTACACAATCCATATCTTTGAGCCAATGATAATAAAATAATTAG
>NC_062190.1:5916269-5931269 GCF_912470025.1 Vespa velutina | reverse complement strand
CGTCAGCATGATAATATAGAAAAATGTATTTCTTTTCCAAAGAAAAACATTAGCTTTCAATCGATCTACTTCATAGATTGCATTGTAACAACAAAAGAAAAAAAAAATAAATAAATAAATGAAAAATAAAAAAAAAATAAAAAAACATAATTAATATCAACAACGATCTATTAAAAACACTTCAGTATTGTACGAAAAAGATTCGTTAAATTGTCCGATCAAAATATTGATTTTAAAGAAAAATGACAAAGGGTAAATGATCTTTAAACTTTACAAAAAATATAATGTTATTATGTCAACATCGCACGAATTTTCAAAGAACATTGAACTTTTGCGCTTTCGGTCAATTTTTTTTTTTTTTTAATATAATCTATCAACAACTGTGCTAACGTTAGCAAATATTTAAAAGAAAAAAAATGTTATTTATTTTTTTTTTCAAAAAAAAAAAAAAAAAGAAAAAAAAAAAAAGAAAAAATACAAAAAGAGAAAAGATTTATCGTATCATTTTGAAGTAACGTTTAATTCTACTTTATATCATGGATGTTGCTCTATACAGATGACATCTATGGAAATTGTGTATTACAAAATATATTGTATTGTATATTTCGATTATGCCATGCAAAGGATTCAAATGCAAGAGCAAACATGCTGAATACGTCTGCGACTTTTTTAATCCTAAATATGCAACTGGGATGTAGGACGATATCCCTTCCTCCCGGATCAATTTTGAGCTCAATTAAAAGAATTTGTGATTCATGAACTTTTTTTTGTTTTTTATAATGATAGAATTAAAAATACGTTTTCAAATCTACCCATTATTATTTCCGAGACTTCAAAAAATATACAATATTTCCTTCGAAATTATTCATTCTATATAAATGACAGCTGTTCAAAATGCCTGGAGTGTAGGAGAGCATCCCAAGAGCGCAACTTGAAATTATTCTGAGATATGCACAACTAGTGTTAATTCAGAGATTGTTAATTATGTTAATTAACAGACAAGTAAGAAACGAACTTTCATGCGTTCTCCTCGGTTTAATCGATTTTTCATTTTTTTATTATTTTTTTGTTTTATCGTAGCTCTCTCTCTCTCTCTCTCTCTATCTCTTTCTTTCTCTTTCTCTCTTTTTCTCTCATATTATCAAATGATAACCCAAACACAAACCAATCGCATTTCCACGGTGGCTTATCACCACGTAACGAGACCGTTATTGATTATTATAACGTGAAGCATTATTAACGACATGTCGTAAAATTATTCGATGATTAGATGTCCACGTTGATGCAGATGACGTGCATTAACTCGGCCAACGATATGCGTTTATCTTTTTTCTCTTTCTACGTATAATTAATAACAGTGATCGCGACGACGAAGCCTTATCGATTATTCCCTTGAAAACCGATCCACCCTCGTTAGTAGATAATTATCGTGATTTATCGCGGTATCCGTAATTATAAACGATTTATCATTTCTCGCCAAAACTAGCTCGATCCACCTACCACGATAATTATTTTTTTCACAATTTCTATCACTGTGGTCTTTATCGTGATATCAAATTTATTTGATTTTCTCGATTTCAGTAGTAATGCACGATATATTATCGGACATATTTCGAATATTCTCATATCTATCTCTATCCTTTATTCTTTTAATCCTTTGTCAACCAAAGTGATTCGTTAATATTATTAAAAAGGATTGAAAATGTTTTTCGGCGTGCAATCGAGTTTAAGAGAAAAAAAAAAGAAGAAAAGAAAAACAATAGAAAAGTAAACAAAGAGAAAAAGGAAAGAAAAAGAAAAAAAATGGAGATCGACGAGTACGCGAATAATTCTTTAAAAAGAAATTAATAATTCATCCCGTATAAACCAAAATCCTCTATCATCCTCTTTGTCTTGTCAATCTATCAAGAATCTTCTTTTCCTTTCCTCATTAATAATTATTCTACTCACCATTCTTTTAATACTAGCTCATTATTATTTTATTTTCAATATATCGATCGTTTCTAACTCGTTAATATTTCGAACTCTCTACACCCTCTCCCCCTCCTTCTCTCCCCTCCCTTTCTCTCTTTTTCTCTGTTTCCACACTTCTTCCATCTAGCTCATATTCTAATGAAAAAACAGCAACGAATAATGATACGTCGAAAGGAATGAACCTTGAAGTACGAAAGTAACAGAATGGCAGAGAGAGAGAGAGAAAGAGAGAGAGAGAGAGAGAGAGATATTACGAAAAGCTGCTCTCTATCTATATTTCTATCTTTATCTATCTCTTTCCTATCTACCAATCGAAACGTCTATACAACGAACGTTCTTATATAAACGTATATAAGTGTGTATTTCTATATGTATATACGATATCTGCTTTTCCGCTGAACTAACGCGATTGTCGATAGTAAAAAAGATAAAGAGAAAAAGATAAAAAGAAAGAAAAAAGGAGGAGAGAGAGAGAGAGAGAGAGAGAGAGAAAGAAAGAGAATAAAGTCTCGTCTTGCTATTTCATTCGATCCTATCAAGAAAAACGTCGAAAGCAACTTGCGAATCGAATTTATCAACTCTTTTTCTTCTATCTCGTCCTGACAGTACAAGGTAAACTAAAGGCAACGCGAAACTCTACATTTTTACGGTCTTCTAACGCGTTCCGTTGATTACACCATTTCCTTCATTATTTTTTTACGCTCCGATTCACGGGAGATAGGAAGTTTCGTATACGATATATATATATATATATATATATATATATATATATATATATATTATATATATATATATATATATATATATATGTATATGCTAGATAGCTAACTAACCATTGAACCAGGTTCACCAGTGGCTGAATAAGAGGAATCTAGCCGCAAGCGAAACCATTAATAGCTCGTATAGTAGTAATAGTAGTTTGGCAGGGATGCATTTGCGTAACGGGGGAACGGCATGGATATTTACTGTAGCGTGCATTGTTCCTCGGTCTTTATTGGCTCGGTAAACACCACGACAGTATTGACGAGACGCCAAGGTCCCTTGTTCAATGGTATTAACGTGGGATTCACTCGATGGGATGCGTTATTTTCATTGTCGTTTTCTCACCCTCTCATTTCTCTTCTGCCCTATCAAAATTTCTTACGAGCGCGCTTATTTCGTCAAAAACAAAATCTATTTTTTGTTAACGAAAATAATATTTATCGTTAAAACCTCTGATCTTTTCGCTAATGAAAAAAAGTTGCTCTCGAAATTGAACAAGATAAAAAAGAAAAAAAAAAAAAGAAAATTTGATTTAGAAATAAAATATTTTATTTAAATCGACCACACAAGTACAAATATCTGATATATTTTTTAATGAAATTATTAACGTTATTGCAGATTTTCATTGGACGAATTGAAATATTTTTCTAAAAAAATGTTTTTCTTTTTCATTCGTCTATTCTAAATAATCGTACGTAACTAAATGAAAATCGATTTAAGTATTTAGCTGTAATAATTAATAGATAAGTAAAAAAAAAAAAAAAATAGAATCCTTCGATCTATCTACTATGACGTTTATGTTTTTAAAATATTTTCAAAGTTGTTTCACGATATCGAATTGTTTCGAAATGAAAAAAAGAAGGCTCGTTTCTAGCCATTTAGATTCACATAGATGGATCATTTATTCAAATAAAGTGACCAATGTTTGATTATGGAACCGTTAAAAGGATCATAAAAAATTCACGAATGATATCAAAGGATACGCTCAAGGATCCTTGTAAATCATAGTAACTTGATATGTATGCGTTGATCGAGGAGGAATATTGGCCGCGGCTCGATGGATCCTTAATTGCATTGCTCGTGTCGCTTGCGGCCATTCATTGGACTGATCACGTGACGTAAGAGAGAAGATACCTGTGAAAGAATAGTTCATCCGAAAGAAACGTTTAATACCTCTAAACGTAAATCGACCATGAATATTTCTCTCTTTGTCTCTCTATCCCTCTTTCTCTATCTCTATCTCTATCTCTTCCTTTTCCTCTTTCTTTCAGACTTTTCGAAATTTCAAACTTCACGTCAATGAATGTTGAGATTTTAAAACATTGCATATGTAGCTTGTACTATTTTGAACTTGTACTATGTAGCCTTTATTAAAAAATACCAAACAGATTCAATTTAACCTTGAATCATACGCAACTCAAAATGTCTGTTTATATAAAATTTAATTAGATTTACTTCAAGTTATAGTTTGATAGTTTGAAAAACTTTATATCGATTTATATCGACACACGTAAGCAAACATTTAAATAAGTTGGTGAATTATAAAGAACTTGAAAGAGAATTGAAAAATTTATTTCTATCAAAAGTTATGGCGAACTAATGCGCTTTTCTTGCGACAGTGATTGCATAAGAGAGAAGTGTCTTATTATCTTCGCGGTCTACAAAAAAAAAAAAAAAAAAAACAAAAAAAAAAGAAGAAAATAAATAAAATAAAAGGAAGAAAAAAGAAGGAAGGAGAGGAACGAGAAAGAGACGTTATTCTTACCAGTGAAAGAAATTGCTTTGAAGTTTGTTTCTTCTAAAGTTTCAAGGAGTCGTCCTTGAAGAAGGTGTCGTTTCACCAAAGAGCTTGGATCTTCCAAAGTAACTTTCATTTGCAATGCAATTATCGACGTCATAACATCGTAAAAAAGAACTTTCCTCTTCTACCAATCGAGTTTTATCGGGTCGTGCAAATTAAGTTGCACTTTTCAACAACTGTTTAAAACGATTGACTTCTAAAATTTGAAAAATCTTTTTCATTATAAATATTTCATTTAATTTCTAACATAATTTATCGATATATCGATGAGTTTTGGAAATTTAGAATACAATTTTTGTTTTCTTTTTTTTTTTTTTTTCTTTAGAATAATCATAAATATATAATTTAATTTTTAATAAAACTATCGATATCGACAGATTCAAATTTATGATTCAAATTTCTTATCACAAAATCAATATACAAAATACATATTTAATTTAATTTCTAACGAATCTATCGATATATATATTATATATATATATATATATATATATATATATATATATATATATGTTATAACTAATGTTAATAAAGCATGCTTAACACGTTCAATGGTTTAAGATTAATTTCGTCAAAATGTCGGTGATACAATTTGTAACGTGCTCATATGAGTTTATTAAAACGAGACGGAATTTAATGCACGTGTACTGACGTACCACTCATCTCACATTCTCCTTCCTATTTTCATTTAAGAAAAGTACCTAACAAGGATCCCCCAGGATAAAGTTAAACCCTTATTAAGGTTAGATTAACTTATACACAAGACTACGTCGTTTCAGTCGTACGTTTCTTGGCATTATTTGGCATTATTTATAACGAAATATGTAAATTATCTTCTCTCTCTCTCTCTCTCTCTCTCTCTCTCTCTCTCTCTCTCTCTTTCTCTCTCTCTCTTTAATACACACGCTTATAAACACACAAGTGGGTAATTATAAGTTCAATCAACAATTTACGCATTATAATGCCGTAAGATAATTAATTTTTTACTAACTATTTCCCTTTCGTCTATTTTGTTTTTTTTTTTCATTGTTCAATCAATATTAATTAATATCCATAATGCGTCAAACAAGATTAATATTTTAATATATTTTATTAATCTTCACGAAATTAATAGAAAGGCTGTATTATCGAAATTTATAACAAAAAAAAAAACACAAACACACATACACACATGTACACGTACACATACACGTACACGTACACGTACACGCACAAATATGCACACGTATTCGCATCGAACAATTCTACAACTTTTATATTTGAAGACGATAAATTATACACGCGTTAACGAGTATCCAAAACGAACTGAAGCTTCGAACTTTTTCTTTGGATTTATTCCAATTTATACTTAAAATATTTTTTCTGAATTTATCGAAATACATCAAGAAATGAATAAAATGACTATATTATCGAAATTTATTAAACACATATACCATCGAACAAACCTATAACTTTTATATTTAAAGACAAATGATATATATACGTGTTGATGAGACGATAGTTTAAACCGAACTGAAGATAGGATCTTTTCTCTGTTATAGAGACAAAGGAAACAACAAATAGGAGTGTTTACTAATTCTTATGATCGATTTTATAAACGTTATAACATAAATTATGACCTAGACTATGTCATCTCGTACATACACACGCACACAAACACAAACATTTACGTAGTTAATAATACTCATACATTTATCTGCAAAATTATATTCTATTATATAACATTTCTTTATATTGATGTACAAACGTATAATATAAAATAATTTTTATTATTTTATATACTCGTATTTTATATACCCGGACATATGTATAATATATTCGTGTACTTATTCATTCATTCATTCATTCTTCTTCTTCTTCTTTTCGTTTTTTTCTTTTTCTACATAAAAAACAAAACAAAAAATGAGAGAAGGATCAAATAATTATTTACGAGGATAACCTCGCAAGAAAAAGATGGAATTATCCTCGAATGAATATAGAAATGATCGGTTTTAGATTCTCTTCTTGGCAAATTATCTAGTAAAACGTTCCACTCTCGACGTCTTCGACGTCGTCATCGTCGTCGTCGTCGTCGTCGTCGTCGTCGTCGTCGTTGTGGTTAAGTTATTTACAAGTGAAACACATTGCCAGAAGGTGCTGTTACTTATATCAAGCTCCTTTCAAGGACACACACAACCTCACCAAGTCTGTCTCTCTCTCTCTCTCTCTCTCTCTCTCTCTCTCTCTCTCTCTCTCTCTCTCTCTCTCTCTCTCTCTCTCTCTCTTTCTCTCTCTCACTCTCTCTCATGTAACAAGACACGGTACTTACGTTGTAAATTACGCCCTGGTATTATCGGTTTATGCCATCGGGGCTGATACTTGGCTAAGAAGATGGTTCGATTTTGCAAAACACACCACGATCGATAGTGTTAACCTCGTACATGATTTGAAATTATTCAAGAAGATTCGCTAATGCTTTCGAAAATACTCTTGATTATTTATTTATTCCTTATCTTTTCTTTTTTTTTTCTTTTCTCTTCTTTTTTGTTTTTTTTCTTCCGAGATATAGATCTTCGTATAGATTTTATCATAATGAATTTCGAAATGATTAAAGAAATATTTCTATTTTCGAAACTGGTCTTTAATTAATTAATCAATTTTTTAAAAAAAGTCGATATATAATTTAAATATACCTACGTAATAAATATAGAGATATACTTTCGAGTAGAATAAAATTTTTAATAAAAAAATTTTTTTTTTTTTAATAGAAATGTATAAAGAAGTAAAAAATTATATAATTATTTCTTTATTTTTTATAGATATCGTATAGATTTTGGTCATAATGTGAAATAATTGAAACAATCGAAGTAACATTTATATATATATATATATGTGTGTGTGTGTGTGTGTATGTGTGTATATATATTTTTTTTGAAAATACTTTATAATTGTTTGTTCAATTTTCAAGCACGTAAATTATATTTTATTTTTCTTTTTTTTTAGAATATTTGCATCGAATATCTCAATCGACGAAATATTAGCATAAAATTATTTTAATATTCATACTGTGATATTCAGTATTTCATTTTTTTTTTTTTTCTTTCGCATTCTTGGCACCGATTCGATCTGACGGATGTGAAAAACTTCAGGAACAAATCAGATTGACGTAAATCTGATGAATATCGAACATGGAAATAAACGTATCGGATATGCAGTACGTAAAAGCATGAAATAATTTACTCCGTCTTTTCTTATAATCATTCTGTTTGAATTTATTCTCATTAAAATCTTTAATTCATTAAACGATTATGAATAATATTTATGAATTAAATTAACAAAAATTATTTACTTAACGTATTAGAGTATCATTTCAATACACTTAATATAGGTCTTCATAATCAACAAGTAGCTAGATTAATAATTTTTCTTTTTCAAAGAATTTTTAAATAAAAAAAAAAAAAAAAAAAAAAAAAAAAAAAAAAAACGACTGAAAGAAAAAATCTGTAGGATAATTATATTACAAGTGAGATTTATAAGATCCTTCGATATGTAATTAGATTTAGATATAAAAAACAAAAAAAAAATAATTGGTATCAATTTTTCTCAAGGAATTAATTTTAATATTTTTACAAATCTAAATGATAATCCATCTATTAAAAAAATTTTCCCCACGAAAAATTTCTTCTAATTAATAATCGTCAAAAGATGGATTGAACAAACGCGAATATATTCTTTAAGGGAGAAAAAGAAAAAAATAAAAAAAAGAAGGAAAATATACAAATAAATAATTAAAACGAATTTGATAAAACGAGCTCGCCTACGAGCACTAATTCGATTTTCATATTAATTTAATGAAAAAGTTTTTCTATCGAGAGAAGAAGCAACCGAGCGGATAAAATGAATATTTAATCTTCCCGAGTACAACCGAGTTCGAGTGACGTTAACCTGTTTAAAATTGTATACGAAGAAATCAATGAAAGATATCCACGAAATAAAGCAAATTTCGTTGTTTGCGGTTAATAAAGAAGAATAATCTATATCCGAAAAATATTTTTTAATCTATTTTTCGATTACTAGAGCGATTTAACATATGAAAGTATAGATTAGCATATATAATCAAGAATAAAAAAAAAAGAAAAAAACATGATCGATTGTAATCTCATTGTTTAAGACTATTCAACTTTTTAATACTGATACACATAAATACTCTGATGCTTTTTCCTTCAATGTGGAGCATAATTTTTGAATATAATTTATTTTTCAATATTTTGAAAAAAAAAAAAATTATAGCAAATAAAAATATAATTCCAACGTATAATATTCGTATAAATTTCATTGTACTGTCATTTCACATTTGCATTATCTAATCTGATGATTCTAATCTCGCGAAGAATGATTCATTAAGAATCAGCATATTAAGAATATAAATCGTAAGAAATAATACGACTTTGTTCGTCTAGTATTTTTCTCTCTCTCACTCTTTCTCTCTCTCTCTCTCTCTCCCTCTCTCTCTCTCTCTCTCTCTCTCTCTCTCTTTCTCATTTCAAAACGTGATGACGAGGCACGCAATCACAATAGACATTTTCCACCTACGCGAATGAAAAGCTAGATACAGGATCTTCTCTTCTTTTGTTTTGTTGAAGAAAAAGAAAAAATCAACAGAATGATTTCTCGAAGGTGTCTTGGCTCTATGCCAAGAAACGAAAATGTCGTTGATGTTTCTTATCCTCTTTTGTGACTCTTTCGTTGAACTTGGTCCAGAAATGAGAGAGATCCATCGCGTTGTTTTCATCATGAATTCCGTATGTAGATAAAGAAGTAAAATAAAATAGAAAGAAAAAAAAAAGAAAAAATAAAGAAATAACAAGCCATTAATAACCGTCTATAAATCAAAGATAAAAAATTTATTGTTTCGCGTTTACAAAAAAAAAAAAAAAAAATAGAGAAGAAAAGAAAAATAATATAACTCATACTAATAACAATTAAATCGTATTAAGTATTACTTATTACTTAAAACAATTTTTTAAAAATTAAAAAGAAAAAAAAATTATAAACTTGGGATATGAAGTAACAATTAATTTTCTAGCAATAAAATAAAATCATACTTCAAAAATACAAATATATATGTATATATGTATATATAATATGAACTTCAAAGTTACATGACGTTTTACAAATCACAGAACAAAATTCGTTTTTTTATTTTATTTGTTTCCTTTTAAAAACATCGTATATAATAATACACTATTTTCTTAAAATAATATTAATCAAGAATAGAAAAAAGATTTAAACAAAAATGTTTTAATTTAAAAAAAAAAAAAAAAAAAAAGAGATTCGAAGTATTTGAGTAAAAACTTTAATCAAAAAAATCGATCGTTCGTTGAGTCGATTCACGTGTTAGCCAGCAGTGTAATCTTCGAACAGATATTCAACCCATTTCTCTTTGACGAATATCGTTAGACCCAACTTCGTTCAACCGGAAAGCGAATTTCTTCAAACGTTAACATCAACGTACATACATACATACATATACACATACATACATATATATACACATGCATATCTACGTTCGTAGGTAGGGATTTATGTTCGGTGATCTTTTGATATACGACTTCGATTGAGTCTTCAAAATCTTCAAGAATAAATGTTACGGAAGTTAAACGAGACGAATATTTTTTTTATTTTAGAACGTTTCAAGATATTAACATATAAAAAAAAAAAAAAAAAGAAAAAAAAGAAAAAAGAAAAGATAAAAAAAAATAAAAAGAACGACGAGACACAATTGTATTGTAGTTTAATTTTTTGCTCGTTAAAATTCCAATCATACATTCTAATCCCTATCGTTTTAATCGACTACCGCAAAAGCTGTAAAATTTCTGAAGCGATAAACCGATTAAAATTCTATTACATTAAGAGGATCTTAGGAAAAAAAGCGTGAGAGTTATCAAAGTCGTTAATTGCAAACTAAATCACATAGGATTTTCTAATATAGATTAAATTTAAAGACTGGAATTGTCAAAGGAATAAGAAAAACGAAAGGGACGAATCCCTGGTGAAGGTTAGAAAACAAATAAAAAAAAAAAACAAAAAAAAAAGAAATTAGATCAAATTAGATGTTTACTTTATGAAGTTAACAAAATATTAATGATAATTAAAAACTAACAAAAATAATATATATATATATATATATAAAATAATGTTAACAAAAAAATAATAATAATAATGTACGAAAAAAAATAACTATGAAACGATTTAATGATTTTCATGAATCCAAAATCTAATCGTTAAACTGAAATCGACCTATCGACCTATAAGATAAAATCGAATAAACGGAACGAGTCGATGAAGTAAAATAACGAAATGATGTAGTAGTCAAAGGAAAGTAAAAGAGTAGTAAGTTCAGTCGAGTTCGAGTTAAAGGTCTTTTCAACTTCGAAAAAGAAAAGAAAAAGAGAATAAGAACGGAAAGCTTTCTTAGAAAAAGTCTAGAAAAAAGAATATTTGAAAAGGTCGATATATTCTTTTGTTAAAAAAAAAAAAAAAAAAAAAAAAAAAAAATTGAAATGAAATAAAATAAAATAAAATTAATAAATAACGACAGAATCAATTGAAATAAATTGAAAAGAGATAATAAATCACTTTTATTTTCTGTCGTACTAGTATTATCATCATCATCATCATCATCATCATTATGATCATCATCATTGTCGTCATAATAAATTTTTTCATGAAAAAAAAAATAAATAGATAACAAAGAAAACATAGTGAAAAGAAACAAAATACTTTTACTGCATATCGTATTACCATAATCATCATCATCATCATCATCATAGTCATATTCTTTTTTATTCTCTCTCTCTTTTTCTCTCTCTCTCTCTCTCTCTCTCTCTTTCTCTCTTTCTCTCTGACACATTTGTTATCCTTAAAAAAAGAGAGAGAAAAAGAGTGAGAGGTAACAAAAGTGACGAGAAAAAAAAAGAAAATAAATTAAAAAGAGACAAATCACTTTTACTTCATATCGTACCATCATCGTAAATAATCGCCGTCATTATCATCATTACCATAATCATCGTCATCATACTCATAGCAGCATTATTTCATGGCTCGAATCTAAACGATCACGTTTAGCTCTACCAGTAGGAAATCCCGTTGGCCGGTGAATAGGCACTTCTACGAGATCGACCCATAAGCGGATGTGGTAGAGACTTTTAAGACCACGAAAAGGGGATTACGAGGAACATTCGGACTTCGGACGTAGTGTATAACCACGATAAACGTTCTCGAGGACGCATATTCGCGATATCGAACAATACATATGTATATACGTACTTACTTATGTACGTTTCTGCCTATCGTTGTTATTATTATTATTATTGTTTCATACTCTTTATATATATATATACACCTTTATATTGTTTGTTATCTATATCGTCAAAAAATCAATTTCTACGTTTCATGATTTTCTTCTTTCAAGATATCTTATAGTATACATATATATATATATATATATATATATATATATATAAAATGTAAAAAAAATGACAACAAAGGATTGTAAAATTACAATAAAATGATAATAAGACATTTACATTTTATTATACCGAATACAGATATAGGGATATGTACGAATGTTAAATAAAGAAAGTAATACGATAGGAATAAATATTATAAAAGAAGAAAAGAAATAAAGAAGAAAAAAAATGGTAGATTGTATTATAAGACAGATCATGAACATAACACAGAAATATATATATATATATATATATATATATATATATATATATATATATATATATATATATAGACAAAGAAGGAGAGAAAGAAAGGTTACCCTTTATGCTTCTTCCAAATGAATGGAGAAAGAGGGAGAGAGAGAGAGAGAGAGAGAGACAAAGAGAGAAATATGAGATACATGTATCTCGTAGAAGGGAGAAACCGTACTAAAAGGGAGAAAGATAAACGTGCACTTCATAGTGGATTTCATACGGTAAAATATCCATTTTCCCAAGAAAGACCATAATTTCGTAAGGTGGATCGTTCTCTATTTCCCAAGTGTACGTTATCTAACGCCGAAAAATATCGAGGACACCCGCGTTGAACGATCATCGAAAACGAATCAGAGATTTTCACGTACATACATAGGTACCTACGTACGTCTATATTCACATTTATTCTCGGATGTGTAATATTTCCATTGGGATTTCCACTTTATCCTACATATATTCAATAGACAATATTTCTGTAATATGTTAAGAAATTATTATAAGAAGAAACAGATTCTTTCAAGATTTTAATATCAAATTTAGCCTTCCATATTTTTGATTCGTTACGAGATCAAAAAAAAAAAAAGAAAAAAAAAGAAAAAAAAAGAAAAGATACGCATATGTAATTTTCTTTTTACACGATTACAAAATATCGAATAGAAATAGAATAAATTTTGGAATTCTTTTAAAGAATGAGCAATTAAAATTCTTTTGAAAAGAATTGAAATTAGATGATTTAATAAGTCGAATGTGTCGATAAGGGGGAAAAGTTCAAATGTGAGAAAATATAAAATATAAATTTTCTAACTTTTATTGAAAAAAAAAAAGAAATAAATAAATAAGAGAAAAAATTAATGATTAAAATCGTCTAAAAAATAAATTAAAGAATAACAATTGAATGATAATGAAAGATTAAGGAATGAGATTAAATATAATTAAATGATTATAATCTTTTATTGGATCACCACTTCCGTTAACTTGCAATTTTTATTTTCACATTTCTCAACGAAACGATTTTTCGTTCTACATAGATGAAGTAAAATGGGCATGACGTAACGAAAAGCATTGAAGGAAAAAGAAAGGGGAACTAAAATCGAAGAGCAGGACGGCCGTCATCCGTAGCCCGTCAGACCATGCATCCAATTCGAGATTGAAATGCTTTTTACGTTCCCGAACCTCTAACATTTTTCAGCCGAGCAAAGCATAAATTGGCGAAGAACGATGGGCCAATTCTCTCTTTCGCTTTCGAAGATCGACTAGCGTTACCGTTTCCTCCTGTTTCCCGAACGACCAAACCCTCTTTATCCTCTCGTCGATCCGACCACCGATTTCATCTACGTTACGTCTTTCTCTCAATAACGTATCTCATCTTCTCTCAAAAAATTCTCCCAATTTAGTCTTTTCCTTTCCTCTTTTTTTCTTCAACATTGTCCTCCATACCATTTCTATCGATTGAAGTATTGCATTTAACAGAAATAAGATACGTCGAACATAGAGTTGAATTTCGATGGAATGAATTGAAAATAGTTTTACAAACGTGCAAATCAAGAAGGGAAAAAAAAAAAAAAAAAGAAAAGAAAAAAGAAAAAAATTGTAGAAGATAAATTTCAGAGAGCAAATATCAGGCTCATCGCTTTTAACAATTATCTTTTCCTTGAAATTTTACTATATTTTGTTTCTTGCTTCCTTCTTCTTTCTCTCTCTCTCTCTCTCTCTCTCTCTCTCTCTCTTCCTCTCCTTTCTTTTTTTTTCTTCTTTTTTGTTTTTTTAGAAATAATTAATTAAAATATAGTGCTTCCACGGACACACAGTAAAAGACAAATTACAAAGTGATAATTACATTGATGATTACATCGATGATTATATCGATGATTACATCGATGATTACATCAATGATTACATCAATGTGATTGGAAATATCTCTTTGATCGTCGATTCCGTTGCTTCTGTCAATGAGTTAATTGCATGTTCCTTTTATAATATTTTACGTAAAGTCGATACGTTCAATTATATTCACGCATCCTGGCTTTTATTATATAATCAATTACATCGACAGAGATTTAATTAAAGTTCCGAGTTATCCTCGGGAAAATTCGATGATGAATGCAATCATGCAATTTCCTCGCCTAATTGAATTCCTCTATTTACAACGTTGCATTCTATTAAAGTTGATGCTAGTATCACACGAAACATAGAGAGAAGGCGGTAAGAAACATAATTAACAATGCCATTTTGAGAACATACATTATTCAAATAGTGACCCGTTTTGAACGATTCGTGAAAAGGTTCCTCTCTTCTATATTTAACATTTTATCATTGGAATTTTGCATCCGAGTATTTCAATATAAAGCAATGTTCTTTGATTAAAAATGTATAATTGAATAAAGGAAAATTAAAAATTATATCCTTCTGTCGATTTAAATTATATAATATCTCCACGCGTAAAATTTCACATTTTACGATGTCCTTTAAATGTCATTAGTATTAATGATGTCCTACGAGCGTGATAATTTGTAAAGAATGAAAAAGAAGAAAAAACAAAGAAATAAGAAGAACAAACGAATTAATTTAAAGATAAATATTTATTTACGACCATTAGTCCTCCCTATCACCCCTCCCCCCTCCCACCTATATCTCCATCATACATATATCTATCTCTCATCCTATTTTCTCTAGAAAATTCCATAGTATTCCGTTTACTTGAGCGAGAAATGAAATTGA